>NW_028274812.1:93891457-94191557 GCF_037043125.1 Eumetopias jubatus
GATCATCCAAAAAAAAACCAAAAGTAATTCTACATCTCTTTTTTAACTCCTGAACTTCTTTTTTTAACAAGTAATTAGCTGAGTTCAGTTATAAAACCTTTTGCAGTATGCAGTAACAGAGAAGAGCTTTTCAAATAAGAGACTTCTCATAGTCTGTTAGAGATATTTCCTACAGGATCTGTTATCAGTTTCTGTCCTGATGAATGTGAGACCATTACCTTGACCTACTCTGGGAAGTTGCGCCATGTGAGAAGACTATCATGTTCACTGTCCATATGCGTTAGTTGAGGATTAATCAGATGATCGCTGGGAATTGAAATGTAGCCCATAGCATGGGAGAAGTTTCTGCCCTCATTATCCATGGATGATTTCACTCCCTAAAAGAGCTGGTAGTCTTTCTGAAATGAGATATAGCTCACAACTTTTGCACACATACGTGAAAGCTAGAAAAACCCTTTAGTAGATAAGTCAATGTCATCTGTGGAGGTGGGACCAGAAAATAGTGTGGAATAATGTGGCACTTTACATTGGCCTCAGCCAACGGCACTTACAAAATAAGGTGAGGGGGAAAAGAACTGATAAGCACTGATAGTGAACCCACTTATTTTTTTTAATAAAGATTTTATTTATTCATTTGAGACAGAGAGAGAGCATGAACAGAGAGAGAGGGAGAGGGAGAAGCAGACACTCCACTGAGCCAGGAGCCTGATGCAGAACTCCATCCCAGGACCCTGGGATCATGACCTGAGCCAAAGGCAGATGCTTAACCATCTGAGCCACCCAGGTGTCCCAGTGCACCCACTTATTATATAACTTTTTCTTTAAACCTAATTCTGTAGTCATCATCAGATTTTATAATTGTCAAAGAAAGCTTTTCTATTCGAAGACTTTTGTGGACAGTTCTCAGCGTTACAGATGTCTTCTTAGTAATAAGCCTGCAGCTTCCATCCACAGGTCCTAATACTATCCTCTGTGCAGTCATTATATTGAACAAGTAAGACTTCTAAGGTGCAGCAGGAAATAACTATTCTTTCCTCCCACTGCCCATTTAAGCCTACTCTGAATGGCTGCTACTTTCCTTTTCCTGCCTCTATAAACATCTGGTAAATCCTTACAACCTGTTGTTGGGTGTTGATATGAGTATATGTACGCTCATATACTAAGAACAAACTGACAACTTCATTTAGAGTTGAAGCTTTATTCCTTCTCTCTCTCCAACCCCTGCTACAATTTGTCCTGCCTTGGGCTAGCAGCCTGCAGTGCCAAAGGGGGATGATATAGTCATCATGTTCTCTCTTTTCCCACATGGCACTTCTCCCAGCCACTCAGTAGGCTACCTCTGCCTCCTCGAAGTTATAGTAGTATAATTTTGGTGCTGTTGAGCTTGGCAGGTGTTTAAATCTGGGCTTTTCTCTCATAACACACTTTGTAGACTCTTGAAGTCCCTTTGCATTCCACCATCACTGGACGTTCCCTTGACACAGTGAAAGCTGTGAACTTCTACTGTCCTCTCAGCCTGTATGCAATTGAAGGACATCCAGTATCCTTCTCTTATGACTCTCTTGGGCAAGACCCAATATAATCTTCTTCTGACTCCTTGATATGTGACCTCAGTCAGTCCAGAAGAAAGACTCCTGCACCCTTAGCTAGACAAACACTGGATGAGCAAATGCAATGGTCTGGTCAAACGGCATTAAAATTCCCAATTTCTGAGCAGGTTACTGCCACTGTAGCTACCTCTCTTCTCTCCACAGTCATAGCCAGATGGCCCTAATCTTCGGACTGGTAGATATTTTTCAGGAATAAACAGACAAGAGAAGCATGGCTTGTTCTTCATAGGGGTCCACTGAAGCACCTCTTCTTAGACTTGAGAAGAGAGAAAAGCACCCTCTTTACCTCTGTCCCATGTCACTAAGGGAGGGGAGACTCAACACTAAACACTAAAAGTCCTCTCCAAAAAAATCATCTTAACACTCCAACTCAACCCTTCTATACCCTTGACAAGAAAAAGGAGCTAACAGTTGCCTGACTGGACTTTGAACACCTCCTTAGAAGTCTTTCATGATGGTTTAATATCTCACTCTCAAATATAGAGTATCTGGCCACTCACACTTGGGGATGCAGCTAGCAGTAAAATTGATATAGTTTCATTTGAAATTGTGCTACCTGTAGGAACACAGACAACATGGACAATTCTTCCATAGGAAAACCTTTCAAAGGCCCTTTGGATGGACCTCAGGGCTCTTCAGAGTTTTCAGGTACTTTACATCCATTATGGTATTTGAAATTCCTCTGTAAGGTAAGAAGGATGGGTACCAAATGAGGCCCCCGCAAAGAAGTGGAAGTAACTTGTTCAAACTTCTTCTGACCACAAATCCAGTGCCCAACAACGAGCTGAAAAAGTTTTGAAGCGGGTGGAATTGTCTGGTAATATAGAATTAAAAGCCATTTCTATCCTAAACCCTCCCCAAGAAACACCACCCTAATAAACCTGAGAAAAATGGTGGCAGTGAATTGAGTTAACACAAAACTTGTTGAGATAAAACAGTATCTGTGACCCAGAAACAACTGGTTGTTTGGACAGACAATCCACATTTATCTGCTAATCTCTTGGTCTTGTCTATCAATTAGGTTGGAAGATGTGTAGAGACTGGAGAACCAAAAAGTAAAAATAAAATAAAAAAAGGTGAGAGTCCATGTGATGTCTATTTATAATGATATATTTAAGTATCAAGAACTTTTTAAAATATTACATAAACTAGACCAGAGATAAAGAAGTAGCTGCTTGTGACCTTTCTCTGGTACCATATTTAATTTCCTTTTGTTTTTCTCTTTCAAGTTTTTCCTGTCGAGTTGTGCATTAAAAGAGATTGAAGAAAGCAATCCTAGGAAATAATTTGGGTGTAAACAATTTTATTTGACTTAGGGATTCTTTAACACATAAATCTTAACTCAGTCAGAATATTCCAAAGACATGGTCATTGTAGCAGAAGATCAAGGAGTGAAAATAAGAAAGAATCATTTTAAAATTGTGTATGTGTACAGTAGAGAGAGTTCATCAAGTTGTGGGAGGAAATAAGTACAAGGGAATGATGTCAGTGATTATGCATTAAATATAGAAGGTATACAAGAATTTAGTACCAGGAAATGGAATGCTGCCTAACACAAATATAAAATATGGGCCACTGGCTCTGGGACTAGGCAACAAACAGAAGCTCAAAGAGTCTAGGAAGACCGTTGGTAAGGGTTTAAAGGAAGTGGGGAAGAGAATATGTGATGGTAGAAAGTTTGGCAATGCTAGAACCTGTGGTCACCTGGGAAACAGAAAGAGTATCTAATGAACTCGTGGATCTGGCAGGGAGATTACTGGACAGAATATAGAGAGTGCCATCTTGCTTCTAGATGCCTATGACAACATACTAGAAAAGATAGGTGAACTTTTATAAGAACTCTTATGTTTTCAAGCAGAAGTTAGAGAAAATATGAGGAAACCAGAACTTGCTTGGTTTGAAAATAAAAATTGTTTCAGTCTCTCCCAGCAAAACCTTCTCAAGGAAATAGCTTTAAGGCAGAGATCAAACCCAGGGTGTCATCAGTAAATCAAGACTTCAGGGTAAGGATTTCAAGGCATGGCTGCAAGATCATTTGTTGAGACCTCAGAAATATTTAAGAGTGTGCCTAGGAGAACTTCTAAGAATCTAAAGGGTATGCTTCATAAACCTTTTCAGTTACGGATTAGGGCTTTTAAGAATCCTAAGGGCATTATCCCAAGCAACCTCACAGGGAGCTGAAGGTAGAGAAGGGCCTAAGAAAGAAATATTGGTGTGGCTTCTGTCTAAAGAAGTTTATTATAAATTAATACCTAAGAAATCCAAAAAAATTTATAAAAGAATTTTATGAGCTTGGACTGAAAAGAAAAGAAACAGTTCAAAATGGAAAAACACCTTTGGATTCCAACCTCCTTAGGCAGGAAGCAGGTACAAAACTTCTCAGCTTCAAACATGGGCTACAGAGAACAGGGAGAATAATTTTGGCAGCACCAAAAACCCTGCAGGTAGAGCCAAGGGCCATGGAAAAGCCTTCCTAGAGAGCAAGACTGGGCCATAATCTAGGAACTGGGAAAATGTGGTACTGGATTTTAAAATTGTGATGGAACAGTGACTGCTATGTACCACTCATTCCTCTTGAATGGGACCATCTATTTGGGTTACCCTATCCCTGGGCCACCATTGTGTATTGGGGATATACACAGCGGGGGAGCTAACATATCTCTTGAGTTAATCATGGGTCTTCAGATAGGAAGTCACTGTACTTGAGGATATGCACTTAAGAAGCCTCATCTGTACCTTGCTCTAATTTAGAAGATAGAATCCCGGACTTTAAGCTGATAGGAGGGATTGGCCAGATAGTAAATATTTTAGGCTTACAGGTGATAACGTCTCTGCCACAAGTACTCAATGCTGCTATTGTCACATGAGAGCAGCCATAGGCAACATACAAAATAATGGGCATGGCTGTGTTCCAATAAAACTTTATTTATGAAACTGGGTGGTGGGCCATAGTTTGCCAAGTCCTCGTGTAATGGGATGAGATTTTTGTGACCTTAGATGGAAGTATTTTGCAGATGAGAGAAATATATATAATTTGTGACCAAAGGATAGACTATAAGATGTTAAAGATGGCTACAAATGCTTTGACACTCTTCCCTGAGAATCTAGGCCTACTCTCTGACTCCTTATAGAATACAGCATAAGTCACATTGTGTCGTTTTCCTCACCCCCTAAGACCGGCAGGTTCTACTTCCTATCTCTGGGAATTTGCTCTTGGACCCTTGAGTCACCATGTAAGAACTCCAGTTACCTGCTGGACAGACCATGTGGAGAGCCTTAGACTATTTGGCAAGGGAGAAGAGTCCAGTAGAACCATCATGGTCAAAACACCAGCCATGTGAGTGAAATGGTCTTGGACACTCCAGACGAGCCTAGTTAAGTACTAGCAAGTGACCTCAGTCAACACTACATGGAGCAGAAGAATCACCCAGCCAAGATCTGCCCAAATTCCTGACCCACCAAGTGGTGAAATATGACAAAGCAATTGTTTGTTAAGCCACTGAGTTTTAGGTTTTTGTTGTTGTTGTTACACAGAAATAGGTAGAACACACACAAAGACACGCACACCAATATTAGGGCCAGTTTAGGGATTATGGGGAATTTGTTTGTAGTATGCTCTTGTTTTGTCTTTCAAATGATTTATTATATTTTTTAAGTTTTTAAAAATAAGCCTTAAAGTTTTTCTCCTGACAAAAAAAAGAGAAAGCAATTGAGAGGCAAATGTGGACTCAAATAAAGAGGAATGACATAGTCAAAATGACCCTTAAGAGAGAAGAATTATTTCTGCTGCTGCAAGAGGAAGGACATGCAGGAAGGCTGACACAGGAGCTTTACCAGAGCCCCGAGGAAAGTTGATTAGGATCTGGCTGTAAAAATGAAGGGAAAGAGGCAGATATTTTTTAAATGTTACTCAAGAATAGATGCTTGCTCTTCTCACCTTCTGCATTTACATTCATAGAGATGTGAAAAGGTCACATGAATTGGACCCAACAGCAGTTAAGACTGTGTCTCATTTTTCTGTTTCCATTCTAAATTTAAGGAAAGGAATCAGTGAATATAAGACAGGAACATTTTTGCATTCCATCAGACTCATGGGGACAATATTCGTGTTTTGTTTTGTTTTCAAACTGGATTCCTTTATTTTAATAGTCTTTAAACACTGGAGTGTCCTAAAAAGTAGGCCATCTGCTCTTGATCTCCAACAGCCCCCCCTTCCACCCCCATTTAGACTTTGTTTTCAAACACAGATGCCAAACCGAAATTTTTTTTACAGGCATTAAGCATCTCCACCACATAATACCAAAGGTCACAGGCTGCCTCTTAATAGATATTTTAGGAACATTAATTGTCTCCGAAGTGTGTGTTTGTGTGTTCATTTGTGTGTTTTGTTTTTGGCAAAATGTCCAGGTAATCTGTACTCTACTCTAAAAAGCCATCTAGGACACTTGTCAAATAAGTCTTTTGCACTCGAAGACATTAACTTTTAAAGGCAAATATTTGACCCAATTTCCAACACTCCAATTTTTTTAAATGTTGCATCTCTCTCTTCTTTTCTAATCTGTTCTCATACTGCAACAATACAAAGAATCTGTACCATAGGTGGCTTTTATTGTGCCCTGGAAGCTTAAATTCCTGCTCTGATTCTCCAGAAAGAACGAGATGAGACATCTTAATGAAGGACAACAGAACACATATGAGAAACTAATGAAAAGAACACGATGATGCCCAAAGGTGCCTAATTCGTTGTGAATTCCATTATAAATAAAATCTGATCATTTTTAGTTTCTTATCAAATGCATCCTCTAAGCTTGTCTTTCATTCCTGCTGCAGGAAATTCTTTACTGACACTGAATTGGAGAAGTGATTATTTTCCCTAACTGATGGCTTTGTGTTTCTGGAAAGATGACTTTCAACATGCAAATTGGATGCATCAAAAATCATTCTGATGCAAGACCAGAGCTTTATAACTCTTTACAATTTCAAAATGAGTTTGCTGCCCAAAGGAAAACATAAAATACACCAATGCTGGAGAAAGAGAGTAACCGTTCTAAATAGCTTAGAAATTTCCCCCTGCCTGATGAACTGCTTTTATTAAAGAGTTTATTGGTTTTTTTCCCCCAATTTTGAATGGCTATTTCTAAAAATGAATGGAAGGTGAGAAAGCAAAAGGAAAGACATTGACAAACTTGTAACCATAGTAATAACCAGACTCAAACAACTGGGATGGAACAATAAACCAGGAAAGATGTTATTGACATAATAATGATAACAATTAATTACATAGTGCTTACTTGTGCCAGACACCATTGTAAACCCTTTATATAAAATAACTCATTTAATCTTCACAACAAGAGTAATTCTAATATCCATTTTACAGATGAGAAAATTGAGCCACAAAAAGGTTAAATAAGCTGCCCAAATGGTGGAGTCGGGATTTAAGCACAGGCACCTCTGACTCCAGATCCCAGGCTCTATCATCATGTAAAACTGCCTAAAACATCCAGCTTAGGACAACTAAAAATGTCCCGTAGGTCTCAAAGAAATTGCTGGACTGTTTTCTCCAGACAGCAAGGAGAGAGAGAGTGAGAGCACAGGGACTCCATTTTCCTTATCTCTTCAAAAGTCTTCACAATTTCTTATGGGTAGTGAAAGAAATGTCTCCCAGGGTAAGCAAGTGTCAGGGCAGGGGAATGATAAAACCAGCAACACTGACTAACGCCCCATAAATCACCTTCCAGGAATTCCATAAGGAAGTACAACAATGGTCTGGTTTCAAACATTCCTCCTGCTCCTTTATTAGACCAAGAAGTTTAGATATATTTATTTAAAGTTTTTATAGCTAAACTAGGTTTACAGACAATTTGTTTGGAGGGAAAAACCATCAAAGAACATTCACATATTTAGATGGTAAATGCATTTTTGGTTGATACAGGAATTTTTGACCTTGAGAGTCAATAGGGAACCCATGGAAGTTTTTCAGTATCCAACAGGTCCATCAAGTTATCATGTAAAACCTATTAAGTCATCAGGGCAGACCAAATGTGCCAAATTGCCTACTACAGTTAGGGTTTTAGTCAACATGATGAACTTAGAAAGATGTTGCCTGAATAGATTCTGTTTTTATGGCTAAATAGAAATCATAAGTTACTTCAAAAGGAAAACATAGTGACATCTATCTTTTCACATAGCAAATGCTTTTTTTCCCAGGATTTCATTTGTTTCAAATTACTATTTTTTCTGAGAAGGAAGGATATGAAATCTGATAATGTCTTGCTGGAAATAATGTTTAATTCATTTTATTTAAAAAATTTCAACCATTTATTCCTCTGCCTTAAGTCAACTTTACTAAAGAATTTTAGAACCTCTTGGAATGAATAGGGATTATTCATTTATTCATTTTCATTGAGCATCTGTCAGGCATAGTTCTAGAGGCTGGAGTCCAATTTCCATTTTAGAGATGAGAAATAGAGAGCCAGAGAAAGTGCCAGCTCAAGGTGGAAGGTCCAAGACTAGCATTGACATCTCTTAATTTCAAAGGCAAGTTTCCTCCCTCTCCTGACACAGCCTCACAAGGGTAACACTGTGCTAGGTTCTGTGTGAGACACAGAGCATTCAATAAGACCCTTTCCTCCAAAAAAAAAAAAAAAAATCTTTTAATGTAATTGCAGAGACAGAAGCACATTAAATTTAAAACATAGTACCAGAGTTAAGTGCCAAGCAAGGTAATAATACAGAGACAAATGGTTGTCTCAAGAGAAGTTGACATTACTTATTCTACTTACTCCTTCTGAAGCCCCCCTTAGTCCTTACGGGAAAAGAGAACTCATGGTTATTGAGCACGTACTCTGGGCTAGCTACATGCTAGACATATCACTTACGAGATAATTTTGTTCTCACGGCTTGTGTTTAGGAAAAGAGACTTACAAGTAATCATCTTTCCAAGGTCATAGAGGTGGTATCAGAACTGGAATTTAGGGGCGCCTCAGTGGCTCAGTCATTAAGTGTCTACCTTTGGCTCAGGTCATGATCCCAGGATCCTGGGATTGAGCCCCACATTGGGCTCCCTGCTCCACGGGAAGCCTGCTTCTCCCTCTCCCACTCCCCATGCTTGTGTTCCTTCTCTCACTGTGTCTCTCTCTGTCAAATAAATAAATAATAAATAAATAAATCTTTTTTAAAAAAAAGAAGAAGAAGAAGAACTAGAATTTAGCCCATGGTTCTCTGATAGCATAGCCCAAGCTCTTTCTATTGCAGGACACTTTCTCCCTTTACACCCCATAGACACCGCTGGTGTTTCCCTTTCCTGGTCGCAACAGACAGGTGCAATGGAGGTTGCAAAGACAGCTGGGAAGTGGCGGCTGCTGTGCGCTGGCTTCCCCCAGAACCAACGCCATCTGGAAAATCACATTAGGCACCATGTAACACTATGGCTAGAACTGCTCTTCACCATGCTGTTTATGATCAAAGCAAAAGTGAATTTTTCTATTTGTAGTAATTTGGATTATTCAGAAATATTCGGTGTCTTCCCCCTACTTTCAGGCAAGCGTGTCCTCACTTAACTAATGTTCAGCTTGGTCACATGACTCACTTTGGCCAATTTTTATTGTTAGCAGATTTGCTGTTAAGAGTTGGCACAATTAGAGATCTCAAATGTGCTCACATGGTTGGGCATGTACTTTTGGGCTTCCATCATCACCCTGAAAAGAGTATGATCCACTAGGAGATGAGAGACGCATGGACCCCCCACAACATGTAGCCCATGGACCCCCACAACATGTAGCCAAGATCAAGAATAAACCATATCATTTTGCGCTACTGAGATTCCACTGGTTTTTATGCAGCAAATCTAATTGACTCAGTATTTTAGAACAACAGTCTAGCCCATTGAGATTTACCTCTCAAAAACTTCCCATTACCGGGGCGCCTGGGTGGCTCAGTTGTTAAGCGCCTGTCTTCGGCTCAGGTCATGATCCCAGGGTCCTGGGATCGAGCCCCACATTGGGATCCCCGCTCCGTGGGAAGCCTGCTTCTCCCTCTTCCGCTGCTTGTCTTCCTTCTCTCGCTGTCTCTCTGTCAAATAAATAAAATTCTTTAAAAAACAAAACAACTTGGGCGCCTGGGTGGCTCAGTTGGTTAAGCGAAGCCTCAGATCATGATCCTGGAGTCCCGGGATCGAGTCCCGCATCGGGCTCCCTGCTCAGCAGGGAGTCTGCTTCTCCCTCTGACCCTCCCCCCTCTCATGTACTCTCTCTCTCTCATTCTCACTCTCTCAAAATAAATAATAAATAAATCTTTAAAAAAATAAAAAACAAAACAACTTCCCATTACCTTCAGCCATTTTATGAAACTGGATTTTTCATTGTAGGTTGACAGACTAAGGTACCTTAGGCTCTGGACCACTATTCTCAGATCTAAATGCCACAGAGGTCATTTAAAATAAATACAGCTAGCTAGATAGATAAAAAAAAAAATAAATGATAGATGATAGATAGATGATAGATAGATAGATGATAGATAGATAGATGATAGATAGATAGATAGATAGATAGATAGATAGATAGATAGATAGATAGACAAATGATAGAGACACAATAGTAAAGTGGGAGGTGAAGTGGTAGTGGGTTTTGTGTATATGCTTATCTGTGTGTGGTTTTAAGAAAAACTACAGCATCGGGGCACCTGGGTGGCTCAGTCAGTTCAGCTTCTGCCTTCGGCTCAGGTCATGATCCCAGGGTCCTGGAATCAAGCCCCATGTCCGGCAGCCTGCTCAGCGGGGAGCCTGCTTCTCCTTCTCCCTCTGCCTGCCACTCTGCCTACTTGTGCGTGCTTTCTCTCTCTGTGTGTCAAATAAATAAATAAAATCTTAAAAAAGAAAAACTACAGCATCTATACAAATCATGTCTGCCTCATTTTTATGAATAATGTACTTTGCTTGACCATTTTAGGAACCACACTTGCTGACATTTAATATGTTTATGATATTCCTGTGAGGAAATGTTCAACTGACATAGTCTTTTTTATCTGAAAGAGCACTTATAAATCTAATGAATTTTTATTTTTTGCATTTCTAGAACCCCTTCTCACCAGAGAGCTCAGATGTTATTCTAGTTCTCTCTTGGTCCTTAGATGGATTTTAAAATATAAAGTCACTTACCAGTCAATAC
The DNA here is from genome assembly GCF_037043125.1 of Eumetopias jubatus. Taxonomy (NCBI): domain Eukaryota; kingdom Metazoa; phylum Chordata; class Mammalia; order Carnivora; family Otariidae; genus Eumetopias; species Eumetopias jubatus. The sequence goes on from NW_028274812.1 coordinate 93,902,232, forward strand.
ATGATGTAGGGATATCCAGAGAACATCTGGGACAATTCTTTTCCTATTTTGCCTCATTTTATTGTTCTTTGCCAATCTGATGTTATTTCTCCAAAATAGGTAGAGAAAATGCCACTTCCCTCACATAAATGGTAAATAGGCTGAACCTCACAATGTGCTTATTTTCCTTTTACTGCAATTCCACTAGATTTGTCTATGTCTTCGATCTATATTATAATTTTTAAAATTCATGAATAAGGACTTTCATTACTTAATCTCTCCCTACTCCCCTTTTTTGGATGGAGAATTTACTAAAGTGCAGTCTGCAGGGAATTTTCAGGGTTAGAGCACATTCTTGTGATAAGGAAGAGTTTTTTAAAGACACTTTGGGAATAATTGATTCTAAAATGGCTGTGTTCATTCTCACTTGTGCATATTTTACAAAACAGTGGGAGAACAGGTGAAATAAAGGAAACAAAATTTTGACTAACATAATGATGACCTGGTCCTCTCTCAGCCTGACTGCGAATTTCTACTCAGCTAGTAGTCCCTATCTCTTTTTGTCAGCTATTTCTTGCCACCCATCCTTCTGTGATTGCCAATATTTCACTTCAGGCTTTCAACCTTGCCAACCAATATTTGTCAGTGTTTTCATGCTTACCTTGTATATGGACAGCTCGAAAAACCAACATTAGCCTGATTTTTACAAAGATAACTCCAAATCTGTATTTTATAAAAACTATATGTGTTGAGCAAAAAAGAAAAAAAATCCTTACAATATTCCCTTCTTATTCTTTACTTTTTCCCCACACAGAGCAATATTTATCCTATCTAAAATACAATAAATAAATAAATAAATAAATAAATAAATAAATAAATGAATGAATAAATAAATAAAATCATCACTAAAGCATTTTCTAAGGATTTTTCTCTTTTTTCTTTTTTTCCTAAAGACTTTTTTAAAAAGATTTAAAACAAACAAACAGAAGGGGCACCTGGGTGGCTCAGTTGGTTAACGTCCAACTCTTGGTTTTGGCTCAGGTCATGGATCTCAGGGTCTTGAGATCCAGCCCTGTGTTGGACTCTGCACTCATCTCGGAGTCTGCTTGAGATTCTCTTCCTCTCCCTCTGCCCGTCCCCCCTGCTTGCACACTCTCTCTCTCTCTCTCTCTGTCTTTCTCAAATAAATAAATAAAAATAAAATCTTAAAAAGAAAAACAATCTCTTTCTAGGAAAGCAATTTGTCACTATGATGAAATGTAAAAACTATTTGCTTAGGTGTCAAAAGACTTTATCATTGCTCTGCTCAAAGTTTTGATTTTGGGTAAGGCGCTCCTTTGCTAAAGGTCAGTTTTCTGTTTTATAATATAAAGATAATAGCAGTTGTGTCAATATAATAGAATTGTTAGGACGATAAAATGATAAAATGATAAGATTAATCTAATTTTTGTTATGTTAATTATGTTCAAATGGTACCAGAATTTTTTTTTAATTAGCTTAAAATAAGGATAAAGAAAAATAATGAAAAGGAATAGTGATTAACTTGAATTTAGTGATACTCAATGCTGAAATATACCATTATTTAGGCTACTTTATACCCATTTTGAGGATGTTTTAGTAAGTATACTGAGTCTTATTATAATCTTAGAATTCATAGTTTGAGAAAGCCTTATAAGGGGCTGTGGTAGGCTAAGAAATGACATCCCAAAATATATGGTTGGGGAGTTATCAATGTGACTGCTGATTGACCTGTGAGCTAGAGTTGGGCAAATGAAGGCTCCTAACCCTCTCCTCTGTCCTTGTAATATGGGTTCCACTTGCCTTCTTGGCTCCCAGAAGCTCCCCGAAGAACATAGCCTTGAGATATTATAATGTGGTGTTGAGATCATCTGGATGGTGTATGTGACCAAACCCAGTTAAGGCCTCTCTATAAACTTTTAGGATCTGGCAGGCAGGTGCAGAGATCTATTTCTCTTGTGGCCACCAAGACAAGCTTCATATGTAAGTTCCCTGCTGCCTACCAATCTGGAGTAGTCTGCTTCTTCCTGTGGTTTGGGGGCCTATCCTATCCTCCGTGTATGGGGGCCAATTTCAGATTACACCTGGGAAGAGCTTCCAAAGAAATTATAAACCAACAGATACCCATGTCTTAATCCCTAGAATCTGTGAATGTTACCTCATTCCTTGACAATGTAGTCAATGTGTTTTTCACCAACCCCCAAAGTTGGTCTTTGCAGATGTGATTAGAATTCAAGATCTTGAGATGGGGAAATCATCCTGGATTATATGGGTGGTCCCTAATGTAATCACAAGTGTCCTTGTTAGTGGAAGCAAAGGGAGATTTTACATACAGAGAAGAGGAGAAGGCAATGTGACTATGGAGATAGAGCTGGGACTGATGTAGCCACAAGCCAAGGAAGATGGCAGCCACCAGAAGCTGGGAGCAGAAAGAAATGGAGTGTTCTTTAGAATATCCAGAGGGCACACGGCTCTCCTGACACCTTGATTTTGGCTCAGTGAATCTGATTCCAGACTTTTGACCTCTGGGATAGTGAGAGAACAAATTTCTGTTATTTTAAGCCACTAAATTTGTAATACTTTGTTATAGCAGGCTTAGGAAACTAATACAGGTACGTTAGCCCTGCAGTTACTAGATCTCCTTGTATAGGAGGCAAGACAGACCTGCTTTATTCAAAACTTTGCTTCATAACAAATAGGCTATGTAAAGCAATAGGCAGACAGTAGATGCTCATTAGGTTTAAGTCTTTGTGCTTCCATTCTATTGACAAGTAAAAGGTTCTGTCAAATGGCTATGTTTTACTGAGAATGTACTATACACCAAGTACTATTTTAGATGTTTTCATGTGCATTAACTTTCTTTCATCCTCAATCTCCTTGTGCAGATAAGGACACCAAGACACTGAGAGGTTATATAACTTGCGCAGGTCACACAGTAATTGGCAGAACTAGAACTCTAAACCAGGCAGTTTGGCCCAGAGTCCATTTTTTTTTTAGCCATTATGCAACACTATGTCTCAATGTAACAGAGTAAGGCAAAAATGTGATTCTCAAAGGAGTTATAGTCAAGAAACATCAAGATAAAAACAATGTAGATACTTTATTAATTTACATGTTATGTAATACACTCAGTTTCCTGCCCCCCCAAAACAAACAAGCAATCAAACAAACAAAAAACCATGTAGTCACACTCCTTTTAAGAACTCACTTAGTCCAGGAATGCCTGGGTGGCTCAGTCGTTAAGCGTCTGCCTTTGGCTCAGGTCATGATCCCAGGGTCCTGGGATAGAGTCCTGCATCAGGCTCCCTGCTCGGCAGGAAGTCTGCTTCTCCCTCTGCCTGCCGCTCCCCCTGCTTGTGCTCTCTCTCTCTCTGACAAAAAAAATCTTAAAAAAAAATAAAAGAACTCAGTCCAGAGCCATTAGCAGTCACTGTTAAGTGCTTTTGGCCATATGATATACTATGCGTCTGCCCTACCTCCCCCAGGGAGTCAAGATGCAGATACTGGATCTCTCCAGAACTCCACCTGGCATATTTTATAGCCCTAATGAATGTGGTCTGAAGCCTGTCCCTTGACAATGTAGTCAATGTGTTTTTCACTCATCCAATCAACAGATGGTTAACAAGTGCCAACCACGTGAAGAGTACAGTCTTAGAGCTCCTCCAGGTGATACAAAGGTGAACAATGCACAGCTTCTGCCCTGAAGGAACTGACAATAGGGCAAGAGATCCAGGTTGCCATTTTGAGTTTCCAAGGCCCTTAATGACCCAGCCTGTGCATCACAAATCTACTTGGTTCTCACTGCTTACCGTAGACATTTGGCAAGATAAATTTTATTTGGTGCTATTTGAATCACTTTTATTTGTAAGCACTGCTGGAGGTCTTATTTCTACCATATTATTTCTTATTTCTTATTTCTACCAGCTGTTCTAAGGTATGCTGGTCCTATTTTGTATTCTGCCCTGCAGGCACTGAGCTATGGAAGTGACCCTGTGAAATCGAGAATGCATGTCATCCTAGTCACACACTGGTCCAATCTGAGTTCAAAATTCTGTGTTCCTCCTGAGAGAGTTGGGGACATTAAGAGCATCTAAAGCAGAGTTTTCTCCTACACTGTCTGAGTCTTCAGACCTTGAGATAATAAACATACACTTGCTGGATTCTTCCCATGTAAAAGAGAGAAGACTGACATCTCAATTTTTTTTCAAGATAGTCAGATTCTTCTTTCTCAGAGCAATGTCAGAAAACCTTGACCTGTTTTTTTGAAACAGACTACATCAGTCAAGATCTTGTTTCACTTAATATGTGGAAACACTCTAACCTAAGATGGAAAAAAAAAAAATGTATTTCACCTCTGTTGGTGGTGATCTTTGATCCAACTTTAGAAGCATTACCCAAAATTTCCAAAATGCAGAGAAATTAAGAAAATTACTGCACATAGTGTTCATGAAACTTGAAAATTTCTTCTCTAAAATATGGCTCCAATTTTTAAGATATTAAAGCATATCAATTTGTGAACACCAACATAAACACTTTTTTCTCACAAATATTTCACACACACAAAAAGGAATTTTTAATTGAGAGACTTTTGTGATATTGCATTATGAACAAGTTCTAGAAGCAGCATCCTTTTTTGGTGGACCACATGAATTTCTCATATTTAAGGACCAGTATCCACAGTTGTCTACTGAATGCCATGAAAGGATATATACCAGATTCAGAAAATGAATAAAATAAATTTTTTTATCTGTCCACAAAAATAAATATGGAACACTATATGCAGGACACTATGCTCAATGACTTCAGTATGTAATAGTTTATTCATAAGATGAACACACAAAGAGATATAGGCCTTTTCTCAAAGTCCTACTATGTGCCAGTACTGTTTTAGGTGCTTAAAACATATTATTTCCAATTCTCCAACATTACTAAGAGGTAGATATTATGGTCCCTGGTTTACAGATGAAATTCTGAAAGGTCACATGGTCAGTATCTTGTAAGATTAGAATTCCGTTCTATGAGTCCAAGCTCTTGCTATTTCTCAGTATAGAAGCCTGAGGCGGTGTGTTACAAGAAGCTCGTGGGTGCTACAGTATCTATCTAGAAGTCTCTTCAAGTCCAACAGATAAATCCTGCAAACCCTAATGAACTTTATAAAGTGGAAGGGAAAGCAGTGGAATTGCAGAGGTACAACTGATTGACAAGATAGACCGACCAGATGCTGTGCATACTTTGGTAATGCTAACCATTTTTAACACTACTTGGGACGGGTTAAAAGCCATTGTACTCAATTGGCCAAGACTCTGCAAACAGCAACTCAAAAATTCATATATAGATATCCACACATGCCCATACATACACATAGCCACATATATGCATGCACACATACACACATATAATTACAACCCATTCTTTTCAGAACTAGACTAGTAATAGCTAGCAGTGGAGATGACAAGAAATATGTTAAATGAACCACAATAACTTCCCCCTCCCCACCCTAGGTTGTTTATCTTGCCAGAATCCCTTGGGACCTCGAACACAGAGGTACAGAAGTCCTCAGTTCCCAGTTCACCACAAAAATCTACCCCGGAAATGACACTGGCATTTTTCATGATCAGTAGGAAACACCTGGTAATGTTTCCCATGTGAATGGTATGGAAATGTGTTCCTTCACAACTCATTTGATAGATTCATACAACCTCCTTACCTCATCTGTAAATGAGATTATTTATGTCAGAGGATAAATATGAGCCTTCACTGAAGTACTAATGTATGCTAGAGTGACAAGGCCAGTATCTCAGAAATGAGAGATGCTCAATAACTTAAAATAAGGATATAGTACATGCAAGTACACTACAGTTCTTCTAAGTGATGCTCAGAATTTCTACATAAATCTCAAGAGCTTAATCATTCTTATGAGAAAGCAGCAGTTTATTTAAATATGATTATGGACGCTCTGGAAAAGTCCCCCCCCTTCTATCTCCTCTATTACCTTTAATTTCCCCTAAAAATCCATCCCTTCATGTTCCAAAGCCTTTTTAGTCTTTAGAAGACTCCTATTAAAATGCACCTACCTCGAGGACCTCTGTTGATTGATGTGTAGTGAGAATTCTTATCAGCTAGTGTTTCTACAGGGGCAGCTGGTAAAGAATAACATTCTCCAGGAACAAGGTGTAGGACTTCTGCCCTGGGGTGACTATAGAGCTTGGCATTGAGTGGTGTGGAGGGAAAGAAACAAAGACCAACCTTGCCTATTTCATAATCTTGCCTAAGGCCAGCCCTGTTAAGTAATTTTTGTCATAAAGATATCTTGCCTGACAATTTCAAATCCTATCACATGCTGCTATGTAATATTCACTTAGCACTGCCTTTAGGATACTAGTTGATTACTGCTTCCATGCCCTGAATAATGTCCCAGTTGACTGAAGAAGGGACTAAAACTTCCTGGAGGACACAACTCACTCCAAAGGGATTGTTTTATACATGAGTAGAGTCTGACCCAGTCATGTCTGATTTTTACTGCTCCACTGGAAGCTAAATATTAGTCAAGATATTCTAGATAGTAAAAAACAGGGAAACTTACCTAACTGTGGACTCAAGATTTTTAAAAACAGAAAGAAAAGTATTCCCTAATCAATTAAAAAAAAGATTTTATTTATTTTAGAGAGAGAGAATGAACAGATGGAGGGGCAGAGGCAGAGGGAGAGGGAGAAAAGAAATCTCAAGCGGGCTCCCTGCTGAGCACGGAGCCAATAGCGGGCTGATCCCAGGATCCTGAGATCAAGACCTGAACTAAAATCAAAAGTCTGATGACACTTAACCCACCTAGCTACCCGGGTGCCCCTGGATTTGTAAGTCTTACAGTTTTACAATCTTTTTTTTCCATTTTTTTATTATGTTAATCACCATACATCATTAGTTTTTGATGTAGTGTTCCATGATTCATTGTTTCTGCATAACACCCAGTGCTCCATGCAGAACGTGCCCTCTTTAACACCCATCACCAGGCTAACCCATCCCCCCACCCCCTCCCCTCTAGAACCCTCAGTTTGTTTTTCAGAGTCCATCGTCTCTCATGGTTCGTCTCCCCCTCCGACTTACTCCCCTTCATTCTTCCCCTCCTGCTATCTTCTTCTTTTTTTTTTAAATATATTGCATTATTTGTTTCAGAAGTACAGATCTGTGATTCAACAGTCTTGCACAATTCACAGCACTCACCATAGCACATACCCTCCCCAATGTCTATCACCCAGCCACCCCATCCCTCCCACCCCCCACCACTCCAGCAACACTCAGTTTGTTTCCTGAGATTAAGAATTCCTCATATCAATGAGGTCATATGATACATGTCTTTCTCTGATTGACTTATTTCACTCAGCATAACACCCTCCAGATCCATCCACGTCGTTGCAAATGGCAAGATCTCATTCCTTTTGATGGCTGCATAATATTCCATTGTGTATATATACCACCTCTTCTTTATCCATTCATCTGTCAATGGACATCTTGGCTCTTTCCACAGTTTGGCTATTGTGGACAGTGCTGCTATAAACATTGGGGTGCACGTACCCCTTCGGATCCCTACATTTGTATCTTTGGGGTAAATACCCAGTAGTGCAATTGCTGGATCGTAGGGTAGCTCTATTTTCAACTGTTTGAGGAACCTCCACACTGTTTTCCAGAGTGGTTGCACCAGCTTGCATTCCCACCAACAGTGTAGGAGGGTTCCCCTTTCTCCGCATCCCCGCCAACATCTGTCGTTTCCTGACTTGTTAATTTTAGCCATTCGGACTGGTGTGAGGTGGTATCTCACCGAGGTTTGGATTTGGATTTCCCTGATGCCGAGCGATGTTGAGCACTTTTTCATGTGTCTGTTGGCCATTTGGATGTCTTCTTTGGAAAAATGTCTGTTCATGTCTTCTGCCCATTTCTTGATTGGATTATTTGTTCTTTGGGTGTTGAGTTGAAGAAGTTCTTTATAGATTTTGGATACTAGCCCTTTATCTGATAGGTCATTTGCAAATATCTTCTCCCATTCTGTCGTTTGTCTTTTGGTTTTGTGGACTGTTTCTTTTGCTGTGCAAAAGCTTTTTATCTTGATGAAATCCCAATAGTTCATTTTTGCCCTTGCTTCCCTTGCTTTTGGCAATGTTTCTAGGAAGAAGTTGCTGCGGCTGAGGTCGAAGAGGTTGCTGCCTGTGTTCTCCTTTAGGATTTTGACGGACTCCTGTCTCACATTTAGGTCTTTCAACCATTTGGAGTCTATTTTTCTGTGTGGTGTAAGGAAATGGTCCAGTTTCATTCTTCTGCATGTGGCTGTCCAATTTTCCCAACACCATTTGTTGAAGAGACCGTCTTTTTCCCATTGGACATTCTTTCCTGCTTTGTCAGAGATGAGATGACCATAGAGTTGAAGGTCCATTTCTGGGCTCTCGATTCTGTTCCATTGATCTATGTGTCTGTTTTTGTGCCAGTACCATACTGTCCTGATGATGACAGCTTTGTAAGAGAGCTGGAAGTCCGGAATTGTGATGCCGCCAGCTTTGCTTTTCTTTTTCAACATTCCTCTGGCTATTCGGGGTCTCTTCTGGTTCCATACAAATTTTAGGATTATTTGTTCCATTTCTTTGAAAAAAGTGGATGGTATTTTGATGGGGATTGCATTGAATGTGTAGATTGCTCTAGGTAGCATTGACATCTTCACAATGTTTGTTCTTCCAATCCATGAGCATGGAATGTTTTTCCATTTCTTTGTGTCTTCTTCAATTTTTTTCAGGAGTATTTTATAGTTTTCTGAGTAAGATCCTTTGCCTCTTTGGTTAAATTTATTCCTAGGTATCTTATGGTTTTGGGTGCAATTGTAAATGGGATCGACTCCTTGATTGGTCTCTCTTCTGTCTTGTTGTTGGTGTATAGGAATGCCACTGATTTCTGTGCATTGATTTTATATCCTGCTACTTTACTGAATTCCTGTATGAGTTCTAGCAGTTTTGGGATGGAGTCTTTTGGGTTTTCCACATACACTATCATATCGTCTGTAAGAGTGAGAGTTTGACTTCTTCTTTGCTGATTTGGATGCCTTTGATTTCTTTTTGTTGTCTGATTGCTGTGGCTAGGACTTCTAATACTATGTTGAATAGCAGTGGTGAGAGTGGACATCCCTGCCACGTTCATGACCTTAGGGGAAAAGCTCTCAGTTTTTCCCCATTGAGAATGATATTCGCTGTAGGTTTTTCATAGATGGCTTTTATGATATTGAGGTATGTACCCTCTATCCCTATACTCTGAAGAGTTTTGATCAAGAAAGGATGTTGTACTTTGTCAAATGCTTTTTCTGCATCTATTGAGAGGATCATATGATTCTTGTTCTTTCTTTTGTTAATGTGTTGTATCACGTTGATTGATTTGCGGATGTTGAACCAACCTTGCAGCCCAGGGATAAATCCCACTTGGTCATGGTTTTACTATTAGATGTCAGGGTGTTAACTTATTTTTATTGATTTTGAGAGGGGTTCTCTGTGCCTCCTGGATTTTGATGCCTGTTCCCTGCCCAACATTAGGGAAGTTCTCTGCTATAATTTGCTCCAATATACCTTCTGCCCCTCTCTCTCTTTCTTCTTCTTCTGGGACCCCAATTATTCTAATGTTGTTTCGTCTTATCATATCGCTTATCTCTCGAGTTCTGCCCTCGTGATCCTGTAGTTGTTTCTTTTTCTTTTTCTCAGCCTCTTTATTTTCCATCATTTGGTCTTCTATATCACTGATTCTCTCTTCTGCCTCATTTATCCTAGCAGCGCCCCCATTTTTGATTGCACCTCATTAAAAGCCTTTTTGATTTCAACTTGGTTAGATTTTATTTCTTTTATTTGTCCAGAACGGTTTCTCTAATAACTTCCACGCTTTTTTCAAGCCCAGCTAGTATCTTCAAAGTCATGATTCTGAACTCTAGGTCTGACATCGTACTAATGTCCATATTGAGTAGGTCCCTGGCAGACGGTACTACCTCTTGTTCTTTTTGCTGAGGTGAGTTTTTTCGTCTTGTCATTTTGTCCAGAGGAGAATAGATGAATGAGAGAACAAAATGCTAACAGGTTAACAACGTCCCCAGCAAATATACTCTATAGAAATCAGAAAAGACCTGAAACCAGGGGAAAAGAAAGGGAAAGAAAGAAAAAAGAAAGAGAAAAAAAAAGAAAAAGATAAAAACAAACAAAAACAGAACAAAACAAAAAAAAACAGAATATGATCATACTAGTGTATATATCAGTGCCACACACTAGATTTTGGGCATATTTTGGTCTGTTAGAAGAAAGTGCCTCCTAATATTTTAAAGTAAGAAAGACATATATGTACAAAATAAGGGTTGATACAATGAAGGGATGGAAGATGACTGTAAAGATGAAAATTATAAAAGATTTTATAAAAGGAATTGATAAGATAAGAAGTTGTTTGAAAGAAGAAAGAAGAAGAAGATTAAAGAAAGAAGAAAGAAGAAGATTAAAAAACAAAGAAGAAAAAGAGAAAAGAAAAGGGAGAGAATGTGATCAGGCAGCAGACTAGAACAAAGCCATACACTAGTGATTTAGAGTATATTTTGATCTGTTAGAAGAAACTGTATCTCAAAATTTTAAAGAGAGAACAACTTATATATATATGCCAAAAATAAGGGTAACTACTATGAAGGGATAAAATATGACTCTAAAAAATGAAAAATAAAAAAATTTTTTAAAAAGGGATTGATAAGATGTTGGTTGAAAAAGGGAAAAAGAAAAATTCAAAAAAAGGAAAAAAACAGTTAAAAAATCAACCTTGAAAAACTAATGAATCATGGTAAAAAAGCCATGAATTCTATGTGCAGTATCCCCTATCACTGGAGTTCCCCCGTTCTCCTTGATCGGTAAACTTGGTCTTGGCTTGCTGGCTGTTCGTGCTGATCTTCCGGGGGAGAGGCCTGTTGCCATGGTTCCCAAATGTCTTTGCCAGAGGCAGAATTGCCCCGCCCTTGTCCGTCCGGGCTAAGTAATCTGCTCAGGTTTGCTCTCCAGTGCTTTTGTTCCCTCCAAGCTCTCAGTACAGCTTTGGAGGACCAGAGTGAAAATGGTGGCCTCCCAATCTCCACCCAGAGGAGCTGAGAACTCGGGGCCCCGCTCCTCAGTGCACCCCCAGAGAAAAGCAGTCACTCCATGTTCCCGGTCTCCAGCCGCACTCTGTGCTCACCCGGCCTGTGACCGAGTGTTTCTATCCCTGGCACCCGACCCCGTGTGGAGTCTCCAAACCCAGCAGATCCCTGCGGTGCGCTCCGGCGCCGCTCCTCCTGGGGGAAGAACACGAATCTCCCCGGCTCTGCCTCTTGTTGGGTCCCTTCTGGAGGAGCAGTGGCCCGACTGGGCCGCGGATCACAGTTTATGGCAACCCCGAGCTGAGAGCCCGCGCCTCAGCTCCGTCTCTGCAGCCAGCTTCCCCGCTCCGATACCTGGGAGCTCTGCTGCACTCAGGCACCCCCGGTCTTTCTGTGACCCCGAGGGTCCTGAGACCACACTGTCCCGCGAGGGTTCCATCCCCCGCTTAGCCACTGGAGCGACGTCCCTCAGCGGAGCCGACTTCTAAAAGTTCTGCTTTTGTGCTCCGCGGCTCTATCACTTGCCAGAAGTGACCGACGGAGGCCCCCTCCCCCACTGTCTCTCCTCCCAAATATCGCCTTGGATTCACTTCTCCACACGTCCTACCTTCCAGAAAGTGGTCAATTTTCTGTTCAGAGAGTTGTTGCTATTCTTCTCTTCGATCTCCTGTTGAGTTCGTAGGTGTTCAGAATGGTTTGATCCCTATCCAGCTGAATTCCTGAGACCAGAGGAAACCCAGGTCTCCTACTCCCCCGCCATCTTGCTCCGCCCCCCTCCCGCATCCACAGTTTTAACAATCTTAATTGCTTCTACCTTTGTGGTCTGGGAACCTCTAAACTGAGAAATTACCTTAAAAATCAATCTTGGCTCAGTGGTGCCTGTGGATCATATTGCAAAAGGAAATGCAAAACTGTTCTGGAGGAATTCTTCCCCATTGTAGGCTTCAAGTGGGGATTTCCATCAAAAACCAAAAGCAATATAATAAGCCTCCCCTAAATTGAGTCATGATTACTTAGGGAGAAATGCCATTGGGAAAGAGTCAATAGACACAAACAAGAGGTTAGAGCAGCAAGACCATGAAATAACTGAAAGATGATCTGAAAGAGAATGTAAAAACAGCATTTTTTAAGTGATAAGAGAAGGAATCAATCACCTATTTTACTGGGAAAATAAATAGGTAGTCAGTAACTTTCTGGAAAGAAATCAAATAAAACTTTAAGAAATGAAATCTACAGTTGAAAAGAAAATCAGAGAACTGAAAGATAGATCTGAAAAAATTACTGCATCCTCAATATGGAAGTCATAAAAGACAAATGAAAAATCATGGAAAACTGACTAAGAAAATCCAATATATTTTAAATAGGACTTTCCAGGAGAAGTGAATCGAAAGAATGGGAGAGAAGAAATATTTAACGAGATAATAGCTGAGAATTTTTTAGAATTGATTACATCTATGCATTCTTAGCTTCAAGAAGTTCAAGATAAACAAGGTAAAAAAATCCACGGCTATACGCATAGCAGTGAACTGACAGAACATGAGAGACACAACAACTAGATTGATGACTGATCTCACAAAGGCAACCATAGACATTAGAAGGCAATGGGGAAATAACTTCAAAATGTTATGAAAAATAACTGTCAGCCAAGTATTTTATTTCCAGATAAATGTTATTCAACAGGGAGCACACACACAAAAATTGAGACAAAGACTCGGAGAATTCACAGAGAGTTACACCATTCACTTTTGCTGAAAGAGCTACTAAAACATGTAGTTTAGGAAGAAGGAAACTGGAGCTGAAATGAATGAATGGGATGTAAGATGCAAAGATGTGCAATAACATTGGTGAATGTGCAGGTAAATCTAAACAGGTATTGCTCTGTAAAACAGTAACAATAACTAACTTGATGGAACTAAAATAGCGGACCCTTTATCTTTAAGAAAACATATACAGTTATTTACACCTAAAATAATATAATGTCTGAGGTTTGCTTTAAAATATCCAATGACAAGGGGAAGGGGTGAATGGAAATGAAGAGGTATATATGAAACAGGATAGGTATATACTGATAATTATTAAAGCTGAGCAAAGAGTACATGAGATGTAATCTACTCTTCTCTATGCTTTTCTGAATATGTGGAAAATTCCTTATGAAAACTTTAAGACAAAATACCGAAACTAAATATATAAAATAGAAGGGAGGATTGGAGTATAAGCATTTTCCGTCCTGATACGTTTTAGGAATAGCAGAGAAATACTGATTACCTATATAGACTTTGTTAAGTCAAATAAGGTATGTTAAAAGTGTAAGGATAATTACTAAAAAAAATAAGTATAAAATATATAACTTCCACAGCACTAGAGGAAAATAAAGGAATAAAGAAAAGTCATCAATACAGTAGGAAATGGGGGGAGGGGGGAAGAAGCAAAAGAAAAACATGATCTAGAGAAGGCACAAAATAAGGTGACAGAAATAAAATAACATTAATCATTGTAAATGTAAATAGACTAACCTAGTAAAATTTAGAAAATCTGAGTCTGGATTTAAAAAAAAAAAAAGCCAACAATAAACTGGTAAAAGAGGCCAAGAAAGATTGAAAGTAAAAGGCAAATACTTTAGCAGCATAATTTATTTATAACAGATTTTGAGGCAAAACAAATTATTAGAATACAAAGGGACATAACACAATGAGAAAAAGAAGCTGCTTGGGCCAAAAGCCTGAAGTCATCCTTGGCATTTTGTTCTTTTGCATTACAAACCCAAACATCAGCAAATTCCTTTGGCTCTATCTTCACAAGAAGTTCCCAGAGCCAGACCACTTCTCACCACCTTCATCTCAATCATCTGTACCTCACTCATTTTCTTTTCCCTTTATCATGACAACAGCCTCCTAGTGGTCTCCTGCTTCTGCCTTTGCTCTTCTTCAGGCTGTCCTCAACACAGCAGCCAAAGAGATGTAGTTAAAATAGAAGATATATCATCTCATTCCTCTGCTTGAAACCTTTCAGTGAATTCTTGTTTCACTCAAAATAAAAATCCAAAGGCATTAAGATGGCTGTCAAGGCACTACTCAGTCCGTTTGCCCCGTTATCTTCCAATGATTTGTTTCGCCCTCTCACACTCAATACTCTAACCACACTGACCTCCTTGCTATTCCCAGGACCATGTCACCCAGGGCATTTGCACTTCCTTTCCCTCCTGCCTGGAATCATCTTCAAACATCTGCATGGCTAACACTCTTCCCTGTTTCAAATCTTTGCTGAAATGCCACCTCCTACGGGAGGCACGGATCAGCCTATTTAAAATTATAAGCATCATCCTCCAACATATCTAGCCAACCTTCCTGGAAATTTTTCTCCATAGTAAACTTAATACCAGGTAATATAGACAAATACGTATATGCATACATTGACATTAAGTAAACACATACGTATATATAATATACATATATGTATATGTGTAACGTATGTGTGTATAAATACCTACACACGTTGTGTGTATTTATGTGTGAATATATATATACACACACACGCAAATACACACATTATATTATTCATTGTCTTTCACTCATCAGTAGAATGTAGCCTCCTTGTAAACAGAGATTTTTTTTTCCCCTTTTGCTTACTGTTATATCCTTCCATCCACTACACAATTATATAGTGCTTTATTGAAATCTCAAGTGGAAAGAGTCCATTTGAAGACTTTCCCTTGTCTCTTAAAATAAGACGTATCTATTTGAATTATATTTTGGATCCCAACCATCTGCACCATCCCTTTGCTTCACCACCCAATCTTCTTCTCTCTTCCTCTCACAGCATACTTGAGAGTTTATCAAAAGTGCGGGGTGAGAACATGACAATGGCAACCAGATCTTAAATACACTTCTTAATAACAAAGCAGATTTTTAAAAATAAGGCATAGAATCCATTTAGGAGATTAAGCCATAATCAGCCATATCCTCACAACATACTAAGTATCTCTATGGAAGGCTTTGCGTCCAACTGTCCTCCTAAACTTTAATCATTTCTGCAGCTGCTATTAAAGATAGACCTCACTTCCTTCTTAACTAAAAAAAAAAAAAAAAAAGGTGGGGGGGGTGGGAAGGAGCTAAAATACCTAGATGTTTACTGCTGTCTTCAGAGAGTATCACCCTCTCTTTAGTTTAGAGATTACTTTTCCTAAGCTCAGAGTTCTCTCCAATTGGGTTAAATGTCTGAGCTACTGACACTAAGGAGTCTACTATATAAGGAAAAAAAGGGAAAATCCATTATTTTTCTAATTAGGTAATAAAAAATCTAAATTCCAAACAAGAAAGTATGGATTAGGAAAACACTGAACAGTAGATTTGAATCTAATCAACTCTAAGTGACTTACTCAAGAGAAGCAAATATGTAATTAAAGTTTCATCATATTTTATATATAACAGAAAAGTCAGCTTAGCAGTCAACATAATCAACAGGGGTTATGTAGGTAATGAAAAGAAAAAAACATAAACTTAAAGAATTATTTAAAATTTGTCTACATATTGCAACCAAATTGACCATTTTAATTGAACAGTTTATATTTAAAAACAGGTCAAATACCTAAATTAACTTATTGTTTGCATTGAATTGCCAAGGTTTTCTTTCTTTCTTTCTCTTTCTTTTTCTTTCTTTCTTTCTTTCTTTCTTTCTTTCTTTCTTTCTTTCTTTCTTTCTTTCTTTCTTCTTTCTTCTTTTAAACACTGAATAGATCAAATTGACAGCATTGTCGTGGATAAAACATTAATCTTCCTTTATTTCAGACTGATGAGTATATATGACTCATGTTTGCTTATGTTCTCCACTGACTTTCTAGATCAGTTCAGCATGTGCATTTCTGGGTGAGTATCTCAGTACAATTTTTCTTTTTTGATTACACAACTTCCAAAAAACTTGTGTGCCCCATCAAATAACACTTTAAATAAAAACTCAGTTGCATAGAAAAACAATGACAAAGCCTTCAAACATCACCTCTTAAATTTTTGTCAGAATAAAAACTTGGCCCTAAAAGTCTGTTGTATATCTTTCTGCCTAAGCCTGACTAATGCACAAATCATATATTTTTCACTGTTTTAAAAACAATAAGTCAGCTAGAAAATTGCGGAAAAACAAGAGTTACTATAGCAAGGCCAGAATCTACTTTAAAACAAAAGCTTTCTGGGGTGCCTGGGTGGCTCAGTCATTAAGTGGCTGCCTTCAGCTCAGGTCTTGATCCCAGGGTCCTGGGATTGAGCCCCGCATCAGGCTCCCTGCTCAGCTGGAGGCCTGCTTCTCCCTTTCCCACTCCCCCTGCTTGTGTTCCCTCTCTCGCTGTGTCTCTCTCTGCCAAATGAATAAATAAAATCTTAAAAAAAAAAAAAAAGCTTTCTAAGCTAAGTGAAATGCAGTTTGTTTGTTGTTTAAAAGTGTGGGGAAAAAACTGTCAGGGAATAATTACATTTCCTGATAGTTTTAATCTGTTTGCATGTATATATCAATAACAGCTACTGGATATGTTTCAATATTGTGCTGGTGTGATTTCTTAAAACTCCCTTCCTAATTGCCAGAGGAATCTGTACCTGGCAACTGAGCAGAGCAGATAACATGACCCCAAATATGCCACTTGGGCATGTGGATTATTTTGAGCTAAAGGCAATCAAGGCCTAACTGATTAAGGAATAGGATTTTTTTACTTCTCCCTTAAACGCCTAAAAGAATTTAGATAGGAAGCCCATACCAGGAAGAGAGCTATTGCCAGAGATAGCTCTTTACATCAGAAAGACTTCTCTGCACAGCATGGCACATGTTTGTTTACCTAACATTTGCTTCTCCTATTTTCCTGTGAATTTTCTCCCTTCCCTTTGAAGTCCCACACCTCTACCCCCTTCTTCATTGCTCAGGCTGGCATATAAGCCTCAGTTGCCTGGCTGTCAGGGAGTGTCATGTCTTTGGGGTTCCTGTACATTCAGAATAAAATTTCTTTTTTTCTCCTGTTAATCTGTCTTATGTCCATTTAATTATTAGACCAGTCAAAGAACCTAGAAGGGAAGAAGGGAGAAGGTTTCCTCCCCTACATAATCTACCCTCATCTCTCTTGTATTGTTAAGCAAAAATCAATAGGCTTCCCCCCCAGATTTTTTTCTTTACCCTTAAATTCTCCAGTAAATACACACATGGTTTTCATCGGGGGAAAACAGAGATTTTAATGAATTTTTTCCAGTTTTGCAATCCATTGAAATCCTTGTAATTCAATTCATTGTTTAAAACCATCCACTGCTGTGATTTCTGTAAATGGAAAGCAGGAACACATTTCTTAAAAAAATAATAGCATTTTACCTTGAATGAAACTCATGTCTCTCATTTTTTGGTATTAAGAGAAATTAAGAAGAATTGTTTGTACAATTACTTGAATACTTGTATTTCTAAAAAATAGAGTAAGGCATTTAGCTGAGACTTGTTTATACAAGCGTAATATACTATCTCTATTCCGGTCCCAGTCCCTCATACACCCCTGTTGGTATATTTCTCCTGTCAGAACCTGGGCTGTTCAAAGCAATCAGCAGCATGGCCATCACCTGGGGGCTTATCACAAATACAGAATCTTGGGCCTACCCCAGTCCTACTGAATCAGAACCTGCATTCTAACAAGACCCTCAGATGGTTCACGTGCACTTTAAAGTTTGAGATGCTTTGCCCTTAGTGCATCAGGCTAAGGATCTAAATAGGAAACAAGGGTTTACCATCATGAACTAGACTTCATAAGCATTGGACCAAAATGCAGAACATAACTGATGTGTTCTCCTGCGTACATTAGAGGATTCAGGAGTAATCAATCAAGAAACAAGGATTTGTTGGTATTTATTCTATACTACTCAAGCAGAGGCACTGGGTTCAAGGCCAGAAGGCAGAGGTTTCCATAGAAGATGGGGTCTTGAGGGGGTGTTTCCTGAATTGGTTTGCAAGGGGAAGAAGGAGCAGCTACTGCAATGTTTGGCCATAAATTAAATAAAAGTGGATGTTGCAATACATGGAATTATTTACTAAAAGTACTCCTTACTGAACCAAACAAAGTGTTTCTTAGAAAATGTCAATTTCTGTGAACTTAATACCATTTCTCAAGTTTTTAAAAAAATCACTTCAAATATTATTACTTTAGATTCTTATTGCTTTTCCGTGATCAATGCTTTCCTAATACTATAGCTTTACATTTATTTTCCAAAGTATTTTCTTCTCAGTTATTGAAAAATCTATAAACAACAATTTAGCCAACAGACAAAAGCGTATCTTCCATAAATAGTTGATCTTAACAACTACTGATACATAGAATGCTTACTATGTGCCAAGCACTATACAGATTAAATAATTTGATTCTCACAACAAAGTTGTGAGGTACATGCTATGATTGCCCCATTGTACAGATGAGACAACTGAGACACAGTCATCGTTATTAACTAACTTGTCCAAAGTCACATAGCCAGTAATCAGCAGAGCCAGTTCTGAGCCTACACTCTTATCCACTATACTTTAGTACACAAACAGGTGTGCAATAAATAACACCTGCTTTGATTTTCTATAGTTTACCTAATTTCAACTGCAAGCTCCCATCCCCTACCAGGCTCATTCTTTGGGCTTCCCCTGTGCATGCTCTCTAACACTTGCCAGTCCTAAGTCATAGTGGGTGCCCAACATTGATGGGGGCTCTTGTCATTGGTCATCCCTCCACAGGGGTCACTTCTAAGTCATCCTGCACCTACCTATGTGGTCTATCAGGTTCCCTGGTCTGCTGCTTCTGAGCCACTCAAGGACAGGGCAGCTTCCTGGGGAACTATGGGGCCATGTTCTCTGGTATTCTATGAGGCAGCCTCTCTGAGTCCTGCCATGTCTTGGGTATGATCACAGTGCTGAGAATAATCATATAATCTTCTTCTCTCTGGCAATCCTATCCTACTCAATAATTTATGCTTTTGAAAAACAGAACAGGGGGGCGCCTGGGTGGCTCAGTTGTTAAGCATCTGCCTTCGGCTCAGGTCATGATCCCAGGGTCCTGGGATCGAGCCCCGTGTCGGTCTCCCTGCTCGGCAGGAAGCCTGCTTCTCTCTCTCCCACTCCCCCTGCTTGTGTTCCCTCTCTCGCTGTCTCTCTCTCTCTCTCTGTCAAATAAATAAACAAAATCTTAAAAAAAAAAAAGAACAAGAATCCTCTTTCTCTGAGGCAAAGAAAAACAAGGTGCACTATCTGCTTGAATTAGAAAAGGAAACAACGAAATATTTGAGACTATTATACAGCCAACACTTGAGTTGTCATCACTGGATAAACAACAGTTGAAGGCATCAAGAGTAGAGGAGTTTGGTTCCTTTAAAATGAAAAAGAGCAGGGCATCTGGATGTTGCTTTTGGCTTGGTTTCAGCTCAGTTCATGATCTCAGGGTCATGGAATAGATCCCTGTGTTGGCTCCACACTCAGCGCAGAGTCTGCTTGAGATTCTCTCTCCCTCCACTTGTGTTCTCTCTCTCAAATAAATAAATAAATACATACATACATAAATATTTTTAAAAAATGAAAAAGAACATCAGGTTACTGTATTAACCCTGGGTACCAAGATATTTAAGATAAGCATGGTCTCTTTGGGGCTGGTGTGGAATGGCAAAGGCTAAGCAAGAAGAAGCAGAGGTCCTCTTTTGTGGACTTTCTGCCCAAAGTCATTAAAAGCTGACTAGGACTTGAACCCAAAGGAGGAAAAACCATGTGGCCTGTGTGTCCTTGGTGAGCCACCTGGGAGCTGTGGCCTGTCACCTTGGCTATAATCACATGGCTTCTCCATCTCTATACTCCAGAGTGGCTGATCTACATTACGGCAAGGACAGAGGAAGAAATGCCTGTCCAGATGAGACATGCATTATCTATCTATGACCTATGACCCAAGCTTCCTCTCAATCTGTGATGACCAAATTTCTGACTGTAAAATATCATGAAAGCCATTTTTCATTTGTCTTCACAAACATTAGAAGCTAAAGAAAAGGCCCATATTAACTATAAGTCTCTCCATAAAACATAGAATTCCCTCTAAAACCAAAAACTAATTGAGGTTAAAATAGCAACTAAAAACATAACTGTCACTCCTACAGAGAACAGGGAAGTCCTCAAAAGTAAGAGAAATCTATTCAAATGGAACTCAGTTCAGGTGCTTAGCTTATTGATGTTCCCGAGGAATCCCGAACAGTGCCTGCTCCATAGTGCAAATGGACAAATACTTGATTTTGAATGAATGGCTCAATAAGCCAAATAATGTACTGGGACTCTGACATGGACCTGGAAAAGCATAGAATGATTCTTTAGGCCTTTATAGAGCTGGAGTCTGAACACTACACTATGCTCATGAGTCTCAGAGGTAAAGAGATGTCAGAATCAATACCTCACAAGGCTTGGGAAGAAGACAAGAAGATTCTTGTTCCTTTCATGTCTTGTATAGTACAGACCTGTGTTGGCAAAGATTTAGTTTAAGCTGTGAATAAAACTTATGACAGTGGTCTGAACAAGACAGAAGTTTGTTTGTCTCCGACGTCAAAGTTGAGAGGGAAATAGTCCAGAGTCATGGGGAGGCTATGCTCCACTGAGCAAAGTTCTACCTAAAAAGGCCTTGGAAATCTAGGCTCTAGCTTGCAGCTCTGCCTTGCATGGCCTCCATTCCCATGGTTACCTTATAATTCAAGGTGGAATCTCCAAGTTCAGCCATCATCCCAGCATTCCCACCAAACTGTAGAAGGAAAGGGAAGATAATAAAAAAGACAGGGGCATATGCCAGCTGTCTCTTGGAGGACATTCCCACAATTGCCACAGGCATTGTCCCATTGGCCAGAACTTAGTCCAAATGGACACACCCATGTGCAAGGATGACAGTTAAATGTAGACTTTCTTCTGGGTAGTGTGTGTCCTTAAACATTCTATTATTACAACAGGACAGAATAAATATTTGGGGGAAAGAGCAGTCTCTGTCTCAATAGCTTCCAATCCTCCTGAATGGAAGTGGAGCCCCAAATACTAAGGAAAATGACACTTTGGAATTCTGAACCCTTCTCCCCAAGGAACATGTCCTTTACATAGAGCTCACTGACGACAGGAAAGGCCAAGACTATTACTTTATGGGTGCAGACAGAGGCCATGCTAAGCAACAATGATTTACTGTTATTATTTTAACTATCACTTACTGAGTGCTTACCACAGACCAGTCACCTATGCCAACAGGTTTTTGTCATTGTTCCGTTTAATCCTTACAACAACCCCTTGAAACTGGTGCCAAAACTGAGGACTTCAGAGAATGAATAATTTGCTAATAAAGGGAGGAGATGGAATTACTTCTTGGATATATTTAGTGTAAGAGCCTGTGCTCTCAAACATCATCAGTGTTATGTGGCCAACCCAAGACTGGATTAGCAAGTGAAGGCCCACCTTATAAGACCCAGTCTGTGCATTTGCTTAAACAATGATTTATTCTAAAAATATCATTTTGAGCCCTTATTTCCCATAGTATATGCTGATCTCTGGGGCTACAAATGGTGAACCAAAAACTCGCAGAGCTTAAAGACTTGTGGGGGTTAAGTCATTAATCAATTACTCTTAAAGAATAACCATGATGGCTGCCACAGAAGGAATTTTCATGGTACCATGAAAGCATAGAATTCAAGGATGTGGGCTCATCTGGTGGCTATGAAAAGGATTCCCTAAAGGAAGAACACTCGAACTGAGACATGAGGGATGGCTGATGTGTAGTGGAGGTTGAAAGTATTCTGGGCAAAAAGTAGAGCATATGCAAAGGCTGTGAAAGTGGCAGGGCAGATGGCATTATTTAGAAACAGGGCTGTGTGGTTAAAGTGAAGTGAATGTTGACAAAAAGTGTGGCTAGAAGAATAGGGACCTAATTACAAATGCCATTGGAAATATTTTGGTTTTTAATCCCAGAACAATTATTAATCTATTGACGTGTTTTAACACGAAGTGGTGGGGAGTTGGGGAGAGGGTGTTGGGACCCTGACACAAATTGTTTTGCATTTTTGTGAGGAAAGAACTTTATCTACCTTTTTCCACACTGCATCCCTCACATACAGTAGGCACTAAAATCATATTAATGAGATTAATTAATCATTAATAGATAACTTTTGAGAATATCACTTTGGTTATAGTGTGGAGAATCCTGATGGGGGGGAGCAAGAACATGCAAGGGGGGCCGTAAGGAGCTATTTCAGAATTAAATAGAAGGACCTCATGATGGACTGAAAACAGTGTGGGGAATAGGGGAGGTATCAGGATAGCTCCCAGGTTTCTGGCCTGAGTCACTGGGTAGATGACAGCCCCATTCACTGAGACTGGGAAAAGGGCCAGGTTTGAAAAGGAAGGTCACATCATGTCACCAGAGTAGTTTCCATTTATATAACCACAAGCTGTGAGTTCTGTCCAAAAAGGTAGCAGGACATAATGAAAATACATCCGAATGAGCCCAAACTGCAAATCTGGAACAAGAAGTAGCCCTGGGGCTCCTGACCCTGTCTAATTCCTTCAATTTTGAGAATCATCACTATAAGTTAGAACAAAATCTCCCTATGGACACTGACCCTCAACATTTGTGATATAGGGCTCAAATAACTGTGAAAAGTCAGTCTGGGTTGATTGGATAGATATGGGACATAAAGTTATTCAAAATGCAGGGCACCTGGGTGGCTCAGTCGTTGGGCGTCGGCCTTCAGCTCAGGTCGTGATCCCAGGGTCCTGGGATTGAGGCCCAGGTCGGGCTCCCTGCTCTGCCGGAAGCCTGCTTCTCCCTCTCCCACTCCCCCTGCTTGTGTTCCCTCTCTTGCTGTGTCTCTCTCTGTCAAATAAATAAATAAAATCTTTTTAAAAAATAAAATAAAATAAAGTTATTCAAAACGCATTGGCTTGGTAATAATAGAAGTAGTGTGGGGATGGTATGGGCAATAGTTTTAGCTCTTTTGAAGAAACAAATCACCAACCAGTACACTTACCACCTCACTAAACTGGTGGCCTTGCTGAGAAACTACTGAATTACCAGCAGTGTTATGGCTCATTATACCCCTTTTCACCAGCCCCCGTTCTGTACCACAATCAAAACTACCAAAAACAGAGATCTCACAGAGTTGGCTTAAATAATTTATTATATCCCAGTGACACTTCAGTTTCATTTGGTCTGAGAAACTTGACTGTTAGACTTGGTAATACAGTCTGTCATAGGAAGGAAAACTTATGACCTAGTGATCCAGTAAGCATAAAATAAACTGCTTTTACAGGCTGAGAGATTATTTGTATACCTTAAAATCTTAAGAATACAATCTATATATCTAGGAATCTATCTAAAGTAAGACACATTGTTAAAATATCTTTACCACTGGCAACCTGTTCTATCCTTCCACAGGATGGTGATTTTCCAAAACTAAAATCTCATGGTTTCCCTGAGGTAAGAATGATTGACAACATTTGACACTACAGATGGCTGAGCAGATGTGCACATAGGTATGATACCTCACTGCAAACAAACTGGCCAATCAGAGAGGAACTGAGAATTGCACTCTGAAGCAATTACAAATTCTATCCAGGGAGATCAGAGATCCAACCCGTACAAGATGGTCCCGTTTTCAACCATGTTGGAATGCAGAATCAGGCTATCCTTGAGCCTAGTCAAGTATTGCCCATATCTACAACTAATATTCCCACCCTGATGAATTATACAGCAAGTTTCAGTTCAAGAAACCATTGCTTATACAATATTAGGAGTTAAGAGAACAGTCCTTGGAAGCAAACAGACCTGACGTTGAATCCCTGCTCTGCCTATGAAAATGAGGCAAATTATATAGCTTCTCTGAGACTCAGGTGCTTCACCTAGAATATCATAATAATATTGCCTACTTTGTAGGAATGTGGTAAATATAAATGAGAAAAAGTGATAAGCACAGTGGCATATACCAGGATACTAATACTAAAAGAGTATTAGTAATCCTTAGAATTGCACAATCAGTGCCCTTGCAAATCATGGCACAAAAACACTTCATTGTTTCCTTGTATCAGAAGTAACAAAGCACCGAATAATGAATCTTGAAAATTCCTATGAAAATAGAAGATGTAACTTGATGCCTTTGGAGTTATCGTCCAAACCAACTATCTGCAAGAATGATATTTCTTTGAATTCTCCTGTTTTATCTTTTTCAATGATGGCAAATTATCTGCTCCATAACATACAGTGCATATTTTGAGATTTAAATTAATTACCTTTGAATAAAACATCTTCTGAGAAAATATGACATATTAATCATATACTCTTTAGTGAGGTGCTCAGCCTGGCTTTAAGAATCATAGTTCTAGAGGGGAGGGGGTAGGGGGATGGGTTAGCCTGGTGATGGGTATTGAGGAGGGCACGTTCTGCATGGAGCACTGGGTGTTATGAACAAACAATGAATCATGGAACACTGCACCAAAAACTAATGATGTAATATATGGTGATTAACATAACAATAAAAAAATTAAAAAAGAAAAAAAATAAAAAACAAGTTGGGCTTCAGGCTTCTGCCTGATCTCAACCCATGATGGTCAAAAAAAAAAAAAAAAAAGAATCATAGTGAGGAAGGATGTTGAAGCCAAAGATTGCTGGTGTCTTCAATTTTGGCTCTGCCTCTTACACAGGCAAGTAATTTAACTCTCCAGGTATTAGTTTTCCCATATGCAAAATTGTAATCAAAATATTTCCTTTACAATGTTTGCTTCCACCTCTTCTCTTCCGCCTAGTCCCATTCCCATCCCGACACTTCCGGCCTTATCAAGTCCCCAGAGGTACAGCGGGATAGTACTTGAAAAATTATTTTAAACATATTTATAGAGTCTAGTGCTAGGCACCATGGTAGAGGTTGAATCACTGAAAGATAATTTAATGTCAAGATCTGAAAACAGAATATGCATGATGAGATCTGGCCTTTTCTGACCTAGCATTCAAAATAACACAGCATCACTTCGGCCACATTCTATTCGTTACAACCAAGTCACTGAGGCCAGCCCAGATTTGAGGGGAGAAGATATATACCTCACTGTTTGATGGAAGGAGAACAAAAATATGTGGACATGTTTTAAAACACGTATGTAGGCAAACTACTCTTAAAAGATTTGAAAGAAAGATAGGGAGAGAAAGAGACCAAGAGAGAAGGGAAGGAAGAGAAAAAGATGTGCAAGACTTCTACACAGAAAGCTACAAAACATTATCAAGTTTCATAAACTGGAGAACTTATTATTGTAAAGATATTAATCCTCCTTATTTTTTTAAGATTTAATAAAATCCTGGGGCGCCTGAGTGGCTCAGTTGGTTAAGCGACTGCCTTCGGCTCAGGTCATGATCCTGGAGTCCCGGGATCGAGTCCCGCATTCGGGCTTCCTGCTCGGCAGGGAGTCTGCTTCTCCCTCTGACCCTCCCCCCCCCCATGCTCTCTCTATCTCATTCTCTCTCTCAAAAAATAAAATAAAATAAAATCTTAAAAAAAAGATTTAATAAAATCCTGATCAAAATCCCAGCAGGCAAAAATAAATGAATATAACTGACCCTATTAACAGACTAAAAGTGAAAGACCACATGATTATCTCATTAATAAAATCCAACATCTATTCCTGATTTAAAAATAAAAAAACAACTCAGATAATTAGGAATAGAAGAGAATCTCCACAACCTGATAAAAGGCATCTACAAAATACTTAAAGCTAACATCTTAGTGGTAAAAGACTAAATGCTTTCCTCCTAACACCAAGAACAGAGAAAGGATGTCTATCCTCACTGCTTCTGTTCAAAACTGTAGTGGGGAATCTAGCCAGTGTAATGAGGCAAGAAAAAGAAATATAAGGCATCCAGATTGCAAAGGAAGAAGTAAAATTCTTTGTATTGCAGACTACATGCTTATCTATGTAGAAAATCCCAAGAAATCTACAGAAAAGTTATCAGAACTAATAAGTGTTTAGCAATATATTACAGGGAAAAAAGAGCAATATATAAAATGAATTATATTTCTAATATACTAGAAATGAACAAGTTGAAATTGTAATTAACAAAAAAATACCACTTACAGTAACATCAAAAATATAAAATAATTAAGGGAAAACCTGTGAAAGGGTGTGTAAGACTTGTACATGGAAAATGACAAAGTATTGCTAAAATACACTCAAGGATACATAAATAAATGGATACATACACGATGTTTATGGATTAGAAGTCTCATTTTGTTCAGATGTCAATTCTCCCTAAATTGATCTACAGATTCAACATAATCACAATTGCATTATGATTCTAGAAAGTGTTTTTTTTTTTTGCTGGAAATTAACAAGCTTACTCAAAAATCCATGTGGAAAAGGACCTAGAATAGCAAAAAAAAAAAAAAAAAAAAACAATGTAGACTCAGGAGTTATTAAAAAGCTACAGTAGTGGCACCTGGGTGGCTCAGTTGGTTAAGCTTCTGCCTTCGGCCCAGGTCATGATTCCAGGGTCCTGGGATCAAGCCCCACGTTGGGCTCCCTGCCAAGCAGGGAGCCTGCTTCTCCTTCTCCCTCTACCTGCCGCTCCCCCCGCTTGTACTCTCTTTCTCTCTAATAAAAAAAAATAAAAAATCTTTAAAAAAAAGAAAAGCTACAGCAATCAAGAGAGTCTAATATTGATGTCAAGAGACAAATTGCATAATCACTGGTACAAAAAATCAATTTTGATCCATATCCCACACCATACACAAATATTACCTCAAACGAATAGTAGACCTGAATGTTAAACTGAAACTCCAAAAGTTATAGAAGAAAATCTTTGTGACTTTGCATTGGAGAAATATTTCTTAGATACAGCACTGAAAGTATGATTGATAATAGAAAAAAAATGATAAATTGCACTTCATAAAAATTAAGAAGTTTTGCTCTTGAAAAGACATTGTTAAGAGAATAATAGGCCACAAATAAGGAAAAATAATTGCAAAGCCTATATCTGATAAGGCCTTGAACCACAATATATAAAGAACTCTGAAAACTCAAAAATAAACCAATAAAAACTAGACAAAATATTTGTTTGAAAAGACACTTTACCAAATAAGATATATAGATGGCAGATAAGCACATGAAAAGATTCTCAATATCACTGATCATTAGGAAAATGCAAATTAAAATCACTTCACATTATTAGAATGCCTAAAATTAAAAATACTGACCATGCCAAGTTCTGGTGAGGATGTCAAGCAGTTGAAATTCTCCTACATTGTTGGTGGAGATATAAAATGGCTAACCACTTCGGAAAACAGTTTCACAGTTTCCTAAAAAGTTCAGCATACACCTACTAATCACCTAACCATTCTACTCTCAGGCATTTACTCAAGAAAAGTAAAAGCGTTTGTCCATGTAAAGACTTGCCAATGAACATTCTTAGTAACTTTATTTACAATAGCCAAAAACTGGAAACAACTCAAATATCCACCAACAGGTGAATAGATAAATCCATATAATGGAATTCTATTCATCAATAAAAAGGGATGAACTATTGATAAACAACAACAGAATGGATGAATCTTAAAATAAATATGCTGAGTGAAAGAAGTTAGACCAAGAAAAAGTATATACTGTGTGATTCCATTTTTTATATAAAATTCTAGAAAATGCAAACAAATCTATATAATCTATATCGGTGGATGTCTGCGGATGGAGGTTCTGAAGGGGATGGGATGGAGGGACTGTAAAGGGGTACAAGGAAAGTTTGGGGGTAATGAATATGTTCATTATCCTGATTGTGGTAATGGTTTCACAGGTGTTTTCATATGTCAGGACTTACAAATTACACTTTAAATATGGGCAGTTTATTATATGTTAATTATACCTCAATAAAGCTGTTACAAAATTCCAATAGGTTTTTTTAGAAAATCAAAGGTTGTTTCCAAAACTTCTATAAAAAGTGCAAAATGTCATGTATAGATCAGATAATTTTGAAGAATAAAATTGGAGGATATACTACCAGATATCAAGACTTATTACATAGCTCATTAATTAAGAAAGTATGATCATGTCACAGGGATAGAGATATAGACTAATGGAATAGATTAGGGAGTTGACCTACATAGTCATCTGATTTATGAAAAATGTAACACTATATGCCAGGGGGTGAAAGATTGTCTTTTTAATAAATGGTGCTACATCAATTGGATATTCAGAGAGAATAGAATAAATCTTGACTCCTAGCTTATACCATACACTAAAAACAACTCCAGGTGGATTGAAGATCTCTGTGAAAGACAAAACATCTAGAAGATAAAGTAGAAGATGTCCTCATCACCTTGAGGGCAGGTAAATATTTCTTAAACGAGGCACGAAAAGCACTAACCACAAAGGAAGAGACAGATAAATTGGATTACATTAAAATTAAAAGTTCTGTTCATCAACATATCCTATTTAAAACAATGAAAAGGCTACCAAAAGAGTAGACTACATATATGTATGTGTGTGTGTGTGTGTGTGTATAACTCTAAAAATCACTTATATCCTATGTATCAATAAGAATAAGAAAGTTCATTTAATTTGTTTTTTAAATGGGCAAAAGACAAACAGAAACTCTACAAAGAAGGGTATCCCAATGGCCAATGGACATCTGCAAAGGTGATTAACTGCTTTAGTCAACAGGAAAATGCTGATTAAAATAAAAGTGAGATACCATAACACAGCTACCATAATGACAAAAATTTTAGTAAGTGACAATACCAAATACTGGCAAAGTTATAGAACCGGAACTCTCATGTATTGCTGATAGGAATGTAAATTGGTACAAACATTTTGGAACACTTTTTTGGAAATATCTAAATTCAAACATATAAATGCATTATGTAGGAACCTACAATTCTACTACTGGTGATAAATTCAATAGAAATACATTATTAGTGAGAATATAACTGGTACAGGCCTAAAGAGAACAATTGGGCAGTATCAAGTGAAATCCAACAAATCTACCTCACAGAAATTTTTATACAAGTACCAAAACCAATCTATCTATATAGATGTTTGATACAGTAATATCTGTAATGGTAAAAATGAGAAATAACCTGAATATTATCAATTAGTAGGTGGTTAATTAGAAGATCCAGGAAAATTACTTAAGAGTTAAAAAGAATGATGTAGACCTATATGTACTGGTTGGAAAGATAACCCAGACACAGTGTCAAGTAAAAGATTTTGCAGAGCAATATACATGACATGATTGTTTATTAACAGAATATGCAATTTTAATTCAAAATGTTTTAAGAGTACATCTACGCAAATGCAGGGAAAGCGGTCTGGAAAGATAGACACAAATGGTCAACAGTGGGTATCTTTAAAAACTAGAATTGGATGTGGGGAAGGCTGAAAAGTGTTACAGACACAATTTAAACAACAAAAATATTTTCAAGAATTGCTTGCATTTTTGTAAACTAATTTTTCTCATCACCAGAAAGTCCCAGATGAAGAAGTAGTGAAATATAAGCATCATTAAAGTCCAAATGAAAGCTGCCTGCTGCATGAGGAGGAAGGGGATAAGACTTGGATGTGAGCCACATGGTTCACCTTAGAGAAAACATAGTAAAAACAATGGCTCCACCCCCCCCCACCAAGGTGAAAAAAAGCTCTTTGTGGAGAACCAGGAACAGTTCCAGTTTTTGCAGAGTCTGATCTTAATTCTTTTTTAAGAAAAATAATACCCAACAGGAGACATGAAGAAGACAACTGTATATACAAATCTGGAGCTTTCTGACTAACTCTCTGTAGAGTCCAGCTGGGAAAAGCTCATTATTTTCCCACTTAGCCATTCCAATGTGGGCAAATAATGTTTCCTTACCACTCAATAGCTTATAGGGCCAAGTGTATTTATATCTAGCACCCACCCTATTTGGTTCTCTAGTTTTACCAATACTCTGAAAATCACTTATAGCTTCATTTTGGAAAAAAGACAAGAACAGAAATTCAACAAAATATTTTTTTCTGTAGGAGTACTTAAGGCCCATGAACTTATATAAAAGTCTTTGAGCTTAAAACAAATTATTGCAGGTGAAGAAAATTATGTCCTTGGTGATCAATGTCTCATTTTCTACCAACCACAATCTCCTTTCTGTTTCACCTGCTTCCTACAATGCATTGTTGGACAAGAAAAAAAGGCTTATAAAATATTTAAGAAATTCTAAGAAACTTTCACTCAAAAAAACTGCTGAGTTAATCCCTAGATATTACCAGCTGGTTAACCTATCCTTAACTTCCATTATATTATTTACTGCTGAAAAGACAATGCTCCGAAAAGGGGGGAGCCCAAAATATGGCTTGTTGTATAAAAAGTTTAAGTTCTAAACATTTGAGATGTTACAAAACCATGCCATGGATACTCTGTGCTTACAGCTTTCTGTTACGTTAATGGATTTTTATTCGTGTCATTTGGTGGGATAAATGGTAAAACCAGGTCACAGCACCAGCAAAAGGAAATATAAACTGAGAAATAACATAGGGTTTATTGAATTTGAGAGAGGTACATACCAAGAGCAGAGTTACCTGGAAATGCCACAATGATACCACCACCAGCCGCTACAGAGCTGGATACAGAACTTGCAGCTCTAAGCAAAGATTCTTATCACCTCATCAGAATATAGCCAACCCACCCTGGTGAGCCCAATCTGCTCTCCTCATTACTGAACATGGAAGAGAGATGCCATCATGAAAAGTTCATGTCATTTGCATCTCCCTTTACTGCACAAATCTCAAAATCCAGCCCAAACCTGCCATGGTCTGGAGCCAGCAAACATTACTTCCTACCATCATTATTATAAAATAGGGTAATTTTTCATGATCTTCTAAAATCCAACTTCCCATCATAGTTCTCTTCTGTGATGTTGAAGTTAGAGGTAAGATGTTGACAAAATTCTGATGATGTTATGGGCAGAGACCCAGAAATGACCTGCTCCTGCCTTGTCCATTCACCCTCTCTGAGAAAAACTGGACTGAGGGTGTTATGTGTAAAATATACAGAAGACTGAGAGTCAAAGTAAAACTTAAATTATAGCTGGGAAGACATTCAATAATCCCAGTACAACGAGTCTTTGGTAAGAGCTACATTGGAAAAGAGGTTAGGCTCCTGTTTTCTCTACCTACCCCTCATGTGTTCCCACCACAGTCTGAGATGGTAGAGTCCCCAGAGTAGGGATGAATTACACCCCTACCTGTAGGCAGGGGGAAAATGCCTTCCTTCTTAACATGGCCCAACAAATGGCCTGACCAATTTGATTGGAAAAAAATTTTTCCTTGGTTGTATATAGCCAGGAGGTCTGGGCTGAGGCCAGTCTGCCAGAATAGCTCTAATTATAGTGAATAATGGCTTTTTTTTTAAGACAAATTGATATTAATTCAATCAGAATGTTATTGATCATCACTTACAGTCAAAATGTTGTCATAAGTGTTTTTTTCTTAAGTGCTTACCATGTGGCATATTAAAAATTAGTTCATTGGAATATGACAAAATAAGATATTATGTGCAAGACATTAGGCTAAATGCTAGGGAGAATATGGCAATAAGTAAACACATAAGCATTCTCTTCAAAGGAGTTACAATGTGAAAAAACAACACAAGATAAGCTATTTATTCAATAAATATGTCCACACTATTGCCACCCAGAATGTGATGAGCACAGAGAAGGCAATGAGAATTCAGAACGGGAATCCCTTTTGGACTGAAAATATCAGGGGAGGCTTCAAGGAGGTAGTTGGATCTGAATGGGACCTGCAAAGATTGGTAAATGTTCTAAAATAAATATTACATATTTTTCCCATCATAAGATGAGTACATACTTAACAACAGAAGCTGTTGGTAGCTTTGCTGGAGAAAAAAATATTTAATGAGGGAAAAGAAATAGATCCTAACTGTTTTGACAGAGAGTGATGGAAAGGGGGCCATGTCAGGGGAAGAAGGGACAGCACACACCAAGGCACAGAGGTGGGAAGGCACAAGGATGGGTGAGAAAACATCAATAGATCCAGTTTTGTTGGGATATAGGGGTTATGTAAGGTCCCTGGCTACCCTATAGCCTGGATAGAAGCATCAAGAGGCCTTAAAATCCTACAAGGGACCTAGCTAGGTTAAGATATTGCTAGAGAGAAAAGAGGATGACAAGCCTCCTCCCACTGTTCCGGGCCCCATTTGTCCTTGAGGGTTGGATTCTTTGCATCCGTGTAACCAAGTAGCACCCCCTCCCTATGTATCCATTCATATCCTCTAGTTTCCTAAGAGGCTAAAAATTCTACTTGAATCAGGGGGCCAGAAACTCTGATTCCCCTCAAGGGCCATAGCTATTACAGCATTTCAAATGGACTGCAGTGAACTTGACCAAGAGCAAAGTACAAAAAGGACGATGGGAACCCTGCACAGAGCTCACATATTAACCAGAGATTATGAACTCCAAATCTTAGGAGTCCTTGAACTTGGATAGGAAAAAAATTGCATCTTTATTTTCACTAATTTTTAACTGCAACATAGCATTTCCTTCTATTACAAACTAAAGCAGCGTTAGCAGTATCTTTGACTTTGTCACTACCAGAAAACACAGATATTTTCATATCATATCATAGCTGTTGCTGTTAATTCAAAATGTCATTTTATCACCATTCCAAAATTGGTTATTAAAGCCACCACTGGATCTTGTTATTAAATGTGTACAGAAGCACAATTAAAACAATATTTGGTTAACGATATTTCATTACAGTTATTGTATTTCATTACAATTAACCTCCTTTATAATCCTTTGTATTTTACATTATGCACTTAAATATATTATCCTGGAAAAGGTCCACAGGATTCAGACTGCCAAAGAGGTCCATGGCACTAAAAAATTAAGAACTTCTGGTCATATAGGAGTAAGGAATTTGGCCTAAAAGTCAAGACTTCAGCACCAAATTTGATAAACAGATAGGAGTTTGTTCTGCATATGGCAGAGTAGTCCAGAAGATAACTGGGGTGGGGGATGAGAAAGGGCCACAGTTGCCCTCTAAGTACATTCTCCAAAAATGACACCTTTTTAAAGGTAACATAGTAAGGCAATCCTTTTTTAAGATTGTGATGAAAAAGTATGAAAAGAATCCATAGGAATATAGAATTTTGAGACACAGAGAGAAGTTAATCAAAGGTGGCAACTTTTTAAGCACTTGCTTCCAAGTCAAAAGTCCTAACCCTGCCTTTTGTCCCAGTCCATCCCCAAGCTTCTCTTAGATGCCTCTTAATTAACGAATACTTATACTTGTCTCGTTCCAGCTGCTCTGTATACATGTGAACCCCCTGGACGGGGGGAGGGGCAATGGGAATGGTGGGGTGGGAGAATGGCAGTTTATGAATTGAAAGAGTACTTTGAATTGAAAGAGTACCACTGAGTACTTTGACACTTACAGGATCCTACAAGACATCATTCAGATAGAAGGAATGTTCCC
Organism: Eumetopias jubatus; assembly: GCF_037043125.1. NCBI lineage: Eukaryota > Metazoa > Chordata > Mammalia > Carnivora > Otariidae > Eumetopias > Eumetopias jubatus. The sequence goes on from NW_028274812.1 coordinate 93,935,830, forward strand.
TCCACTCATAATGTCATGATCACATGGACAAATTGGCTGAAACCCTCCATGAAGCCAGCAACAACTTAAGCAGAGCTGCTTACCCAAATGTTAATTACCCAATCAAGACAAGTGGGAAAAGTGTAATATTGCAGGAGAGATTACAACTGGTGTGGGTGTACAGCATAAAAGAAACCTCATCCTTTTCCATTTGCATGTGTCCATTTACAGATCTTTGGTCCTCCAGTTGAGTGGCAAAGTGGCACTAGGCTCTTGGATGCCTGGCTTCAGCAGTGTTGAGGCACCTGCAGAACCAGTGCTGAGAGGAGGAGAAAACTGAATGAGGCAGGGCTGTAGGTCTGAGGAGAGCTCTAAGTTCTGCAGGAGAGATAATGTGACATCCTACCTCTGCCAACAGCAGCTGTGGGCAATGACCAGAACTAAGAGTTGTAGAGATATATAAGGCATTGAGGATTCTCAAAAATCAACAAGAAGGAACCATCGGGAGGAAAAACCAACTAAATTGTCTTCGGTCAAGGAGTTAACATCTTAAATGATTGAAATTTGGAAAAAACTGTGGCCTCATTTTAGTAATAAGTGGGCAAAACCTGTGACTTTCCCATTCTGCAGTCAATGGGGAATCAAATATACAGATTGTTGGCTCTGGAAGACCCATGTGAAACAGGGAGAAAAGGACATTAGATTTTGTGCTCAACTCAATAGTACCCATTCCCCCTCTTTTTGAGGCAAATCATCGAGCCCAGTTTTTGGAACCATGACATAATGAAAAGTCTTATGTAATGTGGAACTGCTAGTTGCACAATTTAGGAAATAACACAGCAAACAACCCAGATTGTCTCTTCTCACTTCTTCCTTGAGAGATATAACTGAGGGAAATAGCTCAGAGGACAAGCAGAACATATTATGGGAGGTCTGTGAAACCATGCAGGTACCCCCACTCCATCTACCTCCATATCACTAAGACATCTCCTCCTGGTTTGTCTAGGGGGAAAGATAGATCAGTGCTAAAACAAAGTACTCATAGACAGAAAGAAAACAACTATTCCCTTAATTCTGTAAATAAACAAAAATTTAGAAATAAATCCAATATTTGTCTGTTTTTTAATTTTCCTGCTTTACAAAGATATCAAAGCAGGAAGAATTTGAAAAAAAAAAAAAAGAGAATTATCTCGGGTCCCTGGGTGACTCAGTTGGTTAAGCATCTGCCTTCCGCTCAGGTTATGATCCTGGTGTCCTGGGATCGAGGCCCAAATGGGGTTCCCTGCTCAGTGGGGAACCTGCTTCTCCCTCTCCTCCCCACTCATGCTCTCTCTTTCTCTCTCAAATCAATAAAATATTTAAAAAGAGAGAGAGAATTATCCTACAGAGCAGTAAAAAAATGACAGGTTTAGGTTAATAGAAACCAAATTAAGTTCTTTGTCACTCTTACTAAAAGGTCCTCAATTAAGAGAATATCTAATTAAGTAAATACTCTTTTATGATAATGGGCACTTAACATCCCCAAACAATGCAGTGGTAAACAACAAGAAGACAAGGACAAAGTTGAAGCCTGGAATGAGTCTTTCCACCTGAAGACTCCTGTGTTTTATTAGAAACAGTGAGAATGTGGGAGAGTAAGGAGTGTGAAAAATGAAAAATGTAAAATAATTTAACATGTTCTTTAATAATTGCTTATGCCTTTTCAAAGAGAAGAAAGCTGAGGCCTCAGTATTGAAAAAAAGTAAATTTGACGTCAGTCTTTTTTAATAGAAATTTCTTCCTGTATCCATCACCAAACAGCATGGCTTAAAAATTTAATTGAAATGTTTTCTATGCCTAGGGAGCTGTGAATAATGGCAACAAGGACAGTAAATAATAATTCAAGGTCCTTTGGAAATCCTAACTTTCAAGTAAACGGTAACACTCACAATACTTCCAAGTTGAAAATAACAAATTTAAATTGTCTAGTACTTTCAGTAAACATAATCTAACATTAAACTGGTACTGCATGTAGGGGAGAGGGCTATGAGCAAGGAGAGATGGACCTCATTCTTTATGTATTTTTCTTTTCTTTATTATTCAAGGGAAAAAGAAAGCTATTGTCATCAGGCTCTCATCCATGAAAAAGAGAAAGGCCATGAGAGTCAGGAGCGTTGCCCCACCACGTCTAGGCTGGCCTTCCATCTGACTGTCCGGGCCCTGGCCGTCTCCATTCTAGGACCTTCATCCTGTCCAGCATAAGCACCAGCTATGACACAGACTTTCGTGCGGATCAGAGAGAGGCTTTTAAGTATATAGGCAGTGAAGAAACACTAGTCTAGGAGTCGAGGTCTGTGACTTAATCCACACTCTGCCACTCGCAGCTGTGTGACCATGGGTGACCATGTAGGGATCAATTTCCCTGTCAAATGCAGAGGATGGACTAGATTAGGAGGTGGCAAACTTATTCCGTAAAGAGCGAAATAATAGATATGTGGGGCTTTGAGGGCCACATGATCTTTGTCCAACTCCTCAACTGTGCCAACACAACGTAAAAGCAGGCACAGGTATTACACAATCACAGAAGTGTTGCTACGTTCCCATAAAAATTTATTTACAAAAACAAGTAGTAGGCTGGATTTGGCCCAAGGGCTATAGTTTGCCAACTCCTGGATTAGATGGCCTCTTTATCCCTTCAAGCTCTGAAATCCTATGAGTCTATAATTCTAAAAATGAGGTAGACAGAATGAGACTTATCAGACAGGCTTGAGCTGTCCAAGAGCCTACCAATAGATGCAGGAATACCTCAGGGCAACTCAGAATGCTTTGTTGGTGTCTGGAACCTATGATCTACACACATCTACCAGTGCAACAAGGCAAGAAAATAAGGAAAAGTTATAAGGATTGAAAAGGAAGTAATAGAAATGTCATTATTTGTGAGAGATAGGATTGTGTATAGTCAAATAGAAAGGGAGAAATTATCAGTAATCCATAAGCTGGTCAGCTACCTATTCATCTTAGATGTGTCCCATTTTCCCCTGTACTATACTGTAGAGAAGGGAACAAAGTTTTGCAATCTCTCTCGCCCCCTGGCTTCTACATACATTCAGCCAATGGAAGGCACTGGCTAAATATTAGTAGGCTGAGTGGCAGGTAAATCAGGGGTATTTCTCTCTCTGTCTCTCTCTGTCTCTCTTTCTCTTCTTTCTGTGGCATTTCCAGCAACTAGTCTTTCTAGCTTCTGTTGCATAGGCTCTCTGTGGTTCCACTTCTGCTGAATGGTGCTGGTCTCTGGGTTTCAGTAAAACTACCTCCTTTCTTTTTCAGCCAGTCCAGAAGTGGGAGCATCTTACTATTATTTTATAATTTGGGTTACCCCATTACCTCTCCTCTTTTAATTCTCAATTCCTCTATCATCCATGTTATAAATCTATGTGTTAAGTTCCATCTGTATAAATATTTGGAATAGTTTCTGTTTTCCTGATTGGAAAACAAGTTGCTATATACAAAGTCAATACACAAAAATTAATTTTTCTTCTCTATAACAACAACAACTGGAAAATTAAGCTTAAAAAATACTATCTACAATAGTGTCAAAAATATAAAGTACCTAGGGATAAAATTACCGAAAGATATGCAAGTCTTCTACACAAAAACTATAAAATACTATTAAGAGAAATTGGGAAAAAATTGATATAATTTAAAGGAATTTTTTCTTAAAGATTTTATTTGTCAGAGAGAGGGAGCAGTAAGCTGAAGGAGAAGCAGGCTCCCCACTGAGCAAGGAGCCCGATGCAGGACTTGATCCCAGGACCCCAGGATCATTACCTGAGCTGAAGGCAGATGCTTAACCGATTGAGCCACCTAGGTGCCCCAAAGGAATTATTTTTTGTATAGAACATACAAGCACTGAGGAGGAGCAAGATGGCGGAGGAGTAGGAGACCTAAATTTTGTCTAGTCCCAGGAATTCAACTAGATAGCAATCAAACCATTCTGAACACCTGCGAACTCAACAGGAGATCGAAGAAAAGAATAGCAGCAGCTCTCTGAACAGAAAAGCGACCACTTTCTGGAAGGTAGGACACGCTGAGAAGTGAATCCGAGGCGATATTCAAGAAGATAGACGGTGGGGGGAGGGAGCCTCCATCAGCCGCTATCGGCAAGTGATAGAGCAGCGGAGCCCAAAATCGGAACTTTTAGAAGTCAGCTCCACTGAGGGACGTTGCTCCAGTGGCTAAGTGGGGGGTGGAACCCTCGCAGGACAGTGTGGTCTCAGGACCCTCAGGGTCACACAAAGACTGGGGGTGCCTGGGTGCAGCAGAGCTCCCAGGTATCAGAGCGGGGAAGCCAGCTGCAGAGACGGAGCCAAGAAGCAGGCTCTCAGCTCAGGGTTGCCATAAACCAAGATCTGCAGCACAGTCAGGCCACTGCTCCTCCAGCAGGGACCCAACAAGCAGCAGATCCAGGGAGACTCCCCTCCTCCCCCCAGAGGAACAGCACAGGAGCAGGGATCTGCTGGGTTTGGAGACTCCACACCGAGTTGGGTGCCGGAGATAGAAATGCTGGGTTACAGGCTGGGTGAGCACGGAGTGCAGCCGGAGACCAGGGAGATGAGAGTGACTGACTGCTCTTCTCTGGGGGCTCACTGAGGAGTGGGGCCCCGAGTTCTCAGCTCCTCCAGGGCGAAGATTTCACTCTCATCCTCCAAAGCTTTATGGAAAGCTTGCAGGGAACAAAATCTCCTGAGGGCAAACCCAAGCAGATTGCTTAGCCCTGCTGGGCAAGGGCAGGGCAATTCTGCCTCCGGCAAAGACATCTGGAAACCACGGCAACAGGCCCCTCCCCCAGAATATCAGCAAGAAAGCCAGCCAAGACCAAGTTTACCAATCAATGAGAATGGCAGAATGCCAGCAGTAGGGGAATAATGCACATAGAATTCATGGCTTTTACCCCCGATTCTTTAGTCTTTCAAAGTTAATCTTTTTAATTTTATTTTTTCCCTCTTTTTTTAATTTTTCTTTTTCCCTTTTTCATCTTATCAATCCCTTTTTTAAAAAATCTTTTTTATTTTTCATTTTTAGAGTCATATTCTATCCCTTCATAGAAGTTAACTTTATTTTTGGTATATATATATATATATATATATATATATATATATATATATATATATAAGTTGTTCTCTCTTTAAAATTTTGGGATACGGTTTCTTCTAACAGACCAAAATATACCCTAAATCTCTAGTGTATGGCTTTGTTCTAGTCTCCTGCCTGATCATTCTCTCCCTTCTTTTTTTTTAATTTCTCTTCTTTCTTTTTTCAGCCAACTTATCAATTCCTTTTATAATTTTCATCTTTACAGTCATATTCTATCCCTTCATCATATTTACCCTTATTTTTGCACATATATAAGCTTTTTTTTCTTTAAAATTTTGAGAGGCACTTTCTTCTAACAGACCAAAATACGCCCAGAATCTAGTGTGTGGCACTGATCTATTCACCAGCCTGATCATATTTGATCATATTCTTTTTTTTAAATCTTTTTTTTCTACTTTTTTTCTTTTCTCTTTCTTTCCCTTTCCTTTCTCCCAGTTTCAGGTCTCTACTGATCTGTTTGGTGTATATTTTTCTGGGGTCGTTGTTACCCTGTTAGCATTTTGTTCTCTCATTCATCTGTTCTCCTCTGCACAAATGGCAAGATGGAAAAAAATCACCTCAAAAAAAAAAGAACAAGAGGCAGTACCGACTGCCAGGGACCTAATCAATACGGACATTAGTAAGATGTTGGAACTAGAGTGCAGAATGACAATTCTAAATATACTAGTTCGGCTTGAAAAAAGCATGGAAGATACTAGAGAAACCCATTCTGGAGAAATAAAAGAACTAAAATCTAAACAAGTCAAAATCAAAAAGGCTATTAATGAGGTACAATAAAAAATGGAGGCTCTAACTGCTAGGATAAATGAGGCAGGAGAGAGAATTAGTGATATAGAAGGCCAACTGATGGAAAATAAAGAAGCTGAGATACAAAACAACATTAGAATAATTGGGATCCCAGAAGAAGAAGAAGAAAGAGAGAGAGGAGCAGAAGGTATATTGGAGAAAATTATAGCAGAGAATGTCCCTTATTTGGGGAAGGAAACAGGCATCAAAATCCAGGAGTCACAGAGAACCCCCCTCAAAATCAATAAAAATAGGTCAACACCCCGACATCTAATAGTAAAACTTACGAGTCTCAGAGACAAAGAGAAAATCCTGAAAGCAGCTCGGGAGAAGAGATATGTAACCTACAATGGTAGAAACATTAGATTGGCAACAGACCTACCCACGGAGACCTGGCAGGCCAGAAAGGACTGGCATGATATAGTCAGAGCATTAAATGAGAAAAATATGCTACCAAGAATACTATATCCAGCTAGGCTGTCATTGAAAATAGAAGGAGAGATCAAAAGCTTCCAGGACAAACAAAAACTAAAGGAATTTGCAAACACAAAACCAACCCTACAAGAAATATTGAAAGGGGTCCTCTAAGCAAAGAGAGAGCCTAAAGATAACATACACCAGAAAGGAACACAGACAATATACAGTAACAGTCACCTTACAGGCAATACAATGGCACTAAATTCATATCTTTCAATAGTTATCCTGGATGTAAATGGGCTAAATGCCCCAATCAAAAGACACAGGCTATCAGATTGGATTTCAAAACAAGACCCATCGATATACTGTCTGCAAGAAATTCATTTTAGACCCAAAGTCACCTCCAGATTGAAAGTGAGGGGGTGGAAAACCATTTACCATGCTAATGGACACCAAAAGAAAGCTGGGGTGGCAACTCTTATATCAGACAAATTAGATTTTAAACCAAAGACTATAATAAGAGATGAGGAAGGACACTATATCCTACTTAAAGGGTCTATCCAACAAAATCTAACAATTGTAAATATCTATGCCCCTAACATGGGAGCAGCCAATTATATAAGGCAATTAATAACAAAAGCGGAGAAACACATCGACAATAATATGATAACACTACGATAATAGTAGGGGACTTTAACACCCCCCTCACTGAAATGGACAGATCGTCTAAGCAAAAGATCAACAAGGAAATAAAGACTTTAAATGATACATTGGACCAAATGGACTTCACAGATATATTCAGAACATTCCATCCCAAAGCAACAGAACACACATTCTTCTCTAGTGCCCATGGAACATTCTCCAGAAGAGATCACATCTTAGGTCATAAATCAGGTCTCAACCGGTACCAAAAGATTGGGATCATTCCCTGCATATTTTTGAACCACAATGCTTTGAAACTAGAACTCAATCACAAGAGGAAAGTCACAAAGAACTCAAATACATGGAGGCTAAAGAGCATCCTACTAAAGAATGAATGGGTCAACCAGGAAATTAAAGAAGAATTAAAAAAATTCATGGAATCCAATGAAAATGAAAACACAACTGTTCCAAATCTTTGGGATATAGCAAAGGCAGTCCTAAGAGGAAAGTATATAGCAATACAAGCCTTTCTCAAGAAACAAGAAAGGTTTCAAATATACAACCTAAACCTACACCTAAAGGAGCTGGAGAAAGAACAGCAAATAAAGCCTAAACCCAGCAGGAGAAGAGAAATAATAAAGATCAGAGCAGAAATCAATGAAATAGAAACTAAAAGAACAGTAGAACAGATCAACAAAACTAGGAGCTGGTTCTTTGAAAGAATTAATAAGATTGTTAAACCCCTGGCCAGACTTATCAAAAAGAAAAGAGAAATGACCCAAATAAATAAAAAAAAATGAATGAAAGAGGAGAGATCACAACCAACACCAAAGAAATACAAACAATTATAAGAACATATTATGAGCAACTATATGCCAGCCAATTAGATAATCTGGAAGAAATGGATGCATTCGTAGAGATGTATCAACTACCAAAACTGAACCAGGAAGACATAGAAAACCTGAACAGACCTATAACCACTAAGGAAATTGAAGCAGTCATCAAAAATCTCCCAACAAACAAGAGCCCAGGGCCAGATGGCTTCCCAGAGGAATTCTACCAAACATTTAAAGAAGAATTAATACCTATTCTTCTGAAACTGTTCCAAAAAATAGAAATGGAAGGAAAACTTCCAAACTCGTTTTATGGCCACCATTACCTTGATCCCAAAACCAGACAAAGACCCGATCAAGAAGGAGAATTACACACCAATATCCCTGATGAACATGGGTGCAAAAATTCTCACCAAAATACTAGCCAATAGGATCCAACAGTACATTAAAAGGATTATTCACCACGACCAAGTGGGATTTATCCCTGGGCTGCAAGGTTGGTTCAACATCCACAAATCAATCCATGTGATACAATACATTAATAAAAGAAAGAACAAGAACCATATGATCCTCTCAATAGATGCAGAAAAAGCATTTGACAAAGCACAGCATTCTTTCTTGATCAAAACTCTTCAGAGTATAGGGATAGAGGGTACATACTTCAATATCATAAAAGCCATCCATGAAAACCCCACAGCGAATATCATTCTCAATGGGGAAAAACTGAGAGCTTTCTCCCTAAGGTCAGGGACATGGCAGGGATGTCAACTATCACCATTGCTATTCAACATAGTATTAGAAGTCCTAGCCACAGCAATCAGACAACAAAAAGAAATCAAAGGCATCCAAATCAGCAAAGAAGAAGTCAAACTCACAATTCCGGACTTCAAGTTCTATTACAAAGCTGTCATCATCAGGACAGTATGGTACTGGCACAAAAACAGACACATAGATCAGTGGAACAGAATAGAGAGCCCAGAAATGGACCCTCAACTCTATGGTCAACTCATCTTTGACAAAGCAGGAAAGAATGTCCATTGGAAAAAAGACGGTCTCTTCAACAAATGGTGTTGGGAAAATTGGACAGCCACATGCAGAAGAATGAAACTGGACCATTTCCTTACACCACACAGAAAAATAGACTCCAAATGGTTGAAAGACCTCAACGTGAGACAGGAGTCCATCAAAATCCTAAAGGAGAACACAGGCAGCAACCTCTTCGACCTCAGCCACAGCAACTTCTTCCTAGAAACATCGCCAAAGGCAAGGGAAGCAAGGGCAAAAATGAACTATTGGGATTTCATCAAGATAAAAAGCTTTTGCACAGCAAAAGAAACAGTCCACAAAACCAAAAGACAACCGACAGAATGGGAGAAGATATTTGCAAATGACCTATCAGATAAAGGGCTAGTATCCAAAATCTATAAAGAACTTCTTCAACTCAACACCCAAAGAACAAATAATCCAATCAAGAAATGGGCAGAAGATACGAACAGACATTTTTCCAAAGAAGACATCCAAATGGCCAACAGACACATGAAAAAGTGCTCAACATCGCTCGGCATCAGGGAAATCCAAATCAAAACCTCAATGAGATAGCACCTCACACCAGTCAGAATGGCTAAAATTAACAAGTCAGGAAACGACAGATGTTGGCAGGGATGCGGAGAAAGGGGAACCCTCCTACACTGTTGGTGGGAATGCAAGCTGGTGCAACCACTCTGGAAAACAGTGTGGAGGTTCCTCAAACAGTTGAAAATAGAGCTACCCTACGATCCAGCAATTGCACTACTGGGTATTTACCACAAAGATACAAATGTAGGGATCCGAAGGGGTACATGCACCCCAATGTTTATAGCAGCACTGTCCACAATAGCCAAACTGTGGAAAGAGCCAAGATGTCCATCGACAGATGAATGGATAAAGAAGAGGTGGTATATATACACAATGGAATATTATGCAGCCATCAAAAGGAATGAGATCTTGCCATTTGCAATGACGTGGATGGATCTGGAGGGTATTATGCTGAGTGAAATAAGTCAATCAGAGAAAGACATGTATCATATGACCTCACTGATATGAGGAATTCTTTTTTTTTTAATTTTTTTATTGTTATGTTAATCACCATATATTACATCATTAGTTTTTGGTGCAGTGTTCCATGATTCATTGTTTGTTCATAACACCCAGTGCTCCATGCAGAACGTGCCCTCCTCAATACCCATCACCAGGCTAACCCATCCCCCTACCCCCCTCCCCTCTAGAACCCTCAGTTTGTTTTTCAGAGTCCATCATCTCTCATGGTTCGTCTCCCCCTCTGACATACTCCCCTTTTCTTCCTCTCCTTTTATCTTCTTCTTTTTCTTTTTTCTTAAAATATGTTGCGTTATTTGTTTCAGAAGTACAGAACTGTGATTCAACAGTCTTGCACAATTCACAGTGCTCACCGTAGCACATACCCTCCCCAATGTCTATCACCCAGCCACCCCATCCCTCCCACCCCCAACCACTCCAGTAACACTCAGTTTCTTTCCTGAGATTAAGAATTCCTGACCTCACTGATATGAGGAATTCTTAATCGCAGGAAACAAACTGAGGGTTGCTGGAGTGGTGGGGGGAGGGAGGGATGGGGTGGCTGGGTGATAGACGTTGGGGACGGTATGTGCTACGGTGAGCACTGTGAATTGTGCAAGACTGTTGAATCACAGATCTGTACTTCTGAAACAAATAATGCAATATGTGTTAAGAAAAAAAAAAAAGAAGAAGAAGAAGATAGCAGGAGGGGAAGATTGAAGGGGAGTAAGTCGGAGGGGGAGACGAACCATGAGAGACGATGGACTCTGAAAAACAAACTGAGGGTTCTAGAGGGGGGGTGGGGGGATGTGTTAGCCTGGTGATGGGTGTTAAAGAGGGCACATTCTGCGTGGGTCACTGGGTGTTATGCACAAACAATGAATCGTGGAACACTACACCAAAAACTAATGACGTATGGTGATTAACATAACATTAAAAAATTTTGAAAAAATAGAAATGGGCAGAAGACATCAAAAGACATTTTTCCAAAGAAGACATCCAAATGGCCAACAGACACATGAAAAAGTGTTCAACATCGCTCGGCATCAGGGAAATCCAAATCAAAACCTCAATGAGATACCACCTCACACCAGTCAGAATGGCTAAAAATAACAATTGTGTCAGGAAACGACAGATGTTGACGGGGATGCAGAGAAAGGGGAATCCTCCTACACTGTTGGTGGGAATGCAAGCTGATGCAGCCACTCTGGAAAACAGTATGGAGCTTCCTCAAAAAGTTGAAAATAGAGCTACCATATGACCCAGCAATTGCACTCCTGGGTATTTACCCAAAAGATACAAATGTGGGGATCTGAAGGGGTACATGCACCCTGATGTTTATAGCAGCAATGTCCACAATAGCCAAGCTATGGAAAGAGCCAAGATGTCCATCAACGGATGAATGGATAAAGAAGATGTGGTGTATATATACAATGGAATATTATGCAGCCATCAAAGGGAATGAAATCTTACCATTTGCAATGACATGGATGGATCTGGAGGGTATTATGCTGAGCGAAATAAGTCAATCGGAGAAAGATATGTATCATATGATCTCACTGATCTGAGGAATTCTTAATCTCAGGAAACAAACTGAGGATTGCTGGAGTGGTGGGGGGTGGGAGGGATGGGGTGGCTGGGTGATAGACATTGGGGAGGGTATGTGCTATGGTGAGCACTGTGAATTGTGTAAGACTATTGAATCACAGACCTGTACCTCTGAAACAAATAATAATGTATTATTTAAAAAAAGACGATAGTAGGAAGGGTAAAATGAAGGGGGGAATCAGAGGGGGAGATGAACCATGAAAGACTATGGACTCTGAGAAATAAACTGAAGGTTCTAGAGGGGAGGGGGGTGGGGGGATGGGTTAGCCTGGTGATGGGTAGTAAAGAGGGCACATATTGAATGGAGCCCTGGGTGTTATACGCAAACAATGAATCCCGGAACGCTACATCAAAAATTAATGATGTAATGTATGGTGATTAACATAACATAATAAAATTTAAAAATAATAAAAAAAGAACATACAAGCACTAACTTTATAAATGGTTGATAAATTAAGGCTATAATAAATTTAAAAGCTTCTGGCCATAAAAAAATGCATTATTAAGACAAAGGAAAAATAAACCATAAAGCAAATAAACATGCAAAACATATGTGTATATGTGTAACTATATGTATATATGTATATTGAAGATTTCTTAAATCTTCCTAGATATAAATGAGGAAAAGACCGACAATGCAATAGAAAAATGCACAACTTCAAAAGTAAAGGCAAAAAGGGGCACCTGGGTGTCTCAGTCGGTTAGGCATCCAACCCTTGACCTCATCTCAGGTCTTGATCTCAGGGTTGTGTTTGAGTCCTGTGTTGGGCTCCATGCTGGGTGTGGAACCTACCTTAAAAAAAAAAGTAAAAGCAAAAACTCATAAAGCATCCTAAAAGCAAATAGTAGACTGCTAAAATTTGAAAGAAATGTACTGCAATATTTCTAATCTCTGAACAAATTTTTTGAAATATATATCTATAAAACTTATGCTGAGTGGGAGTCCATTCTAGTAAATAATAATATTGTATTAGGAAACTTTCAGGCAGAAATGTCTTTGTATTAATTTTCAAAAAGAAGAGAATTACAGAAGAAAGTATTAGAAAAAGTAAAGAAAAATGGACAAAAAAACTAGAACATAAAGGCTATCCAAATAGGCAATGAAAGTATATAACAGGTGGCCTCAGTAGTGATCAAAGAAATGCAGACTGAATAACACTACACCACATACCACTGTGGCTAAAATTAAATATATTGACAATACCTAAGATTTACAACTCTATGGAACAGCAGAAACCTCATGAACTGCTGGTGGGAGTATAAATCAGTGCAACAAATTACTTTGTCATTATTCACTAAACTGAATATACTTTCCAATAATTCTGCTCCTTGGAATATACCTATTAGAAACCATACCTATGTTCCTCAAGAGACAGACACTAGTTATGATTGCCAAAGACAAAATACAACCTAAATGTCCATTAACAATAAAATAGATAAATAATATAGTCTCATAATAGAGCATTATACAGCGGTGAAAATAACAAAATACAGCTACATACAACAATGTGAATAAATCTCTCAATATACAGTCAGGAAAAAGAAGCTTGTTCTGGACATTCTCCATTTGCCCCTCCGGGCCCACTCTCCATCAAACTCTGCTCATCCCTGTGCCTAGGAGCCCGAGCAGTATGGATTTCTTCAAGTTGGCTATTTGCTGCTCTATGGATTTTGGTCAGATCCCACCAATAAGAGACAGATGAGAGGGCAAGAGAAGGGAAGTCAGGATATTTGTCCCTGTAGACTCTCTCTGCCAAGGCATAATCAGTAGTGGCTACATTTTTCTACCCAAGACCACATGTCCTGTCAAGCAGCTCTTGCCTGCTTACAGCGATAGGGAGCACAGGGTTCCTAATTGCTTGCCCCTGCAGGCCTATAGGTAGTGAATGCTCCCCACTTCCCCACTAGAGTTGGCCCTGGGGTACTGCAACATCCCTTGTCAATATTCTTTATGAAATTCTTTTATAACCTCCTTTTGAAGGTGCTGTTTGTTTCCTACCAGGAAACCGACCAATACAAAGCCCAACCCAAAATACTTACAAAATACCTTCATATAAAGTTAAAAAAAATAGACAAAACTAAACTACAATTTGAGGGAATGTATACATGGGTGATAAAATTATAAAGAAAAGGAAGGTAATAATTACCACAAAGGTCAGGAGAGTGGTTAATTTGTGGGAGGGGAGAGAGATGTGATTGGGAAGGAACACATGATGGGATTCTGAGGTGCTGGAAATGTTCTATTTATTTACCTGAGTGATGGTTAAATACTGTTTTACCTTACAATAATTTATTAAGCTGTACATTTATGCTTTATGCATTTTTACCGTATGGTTGCCATCATTCATCATAAAAACAACTTAGGAAAAAATAAAATAAGAGGGAAATTTTGATTGTTGCATCCCATTACATGGGCTGCATCCTATTAAATGTGCTACTGTTTTAAGAACATAGATATCAAGTGTATAATTTAATCAGTGTCACACAGTTTGGAGAGAAAAGCAGAAATCAGGAATGTTGAAAACTGTTTCCTCTAACTGTACTGAGATTTAACCAGAAATATGGGCTTACAAGCCTCCAGTTGATTTAGCTGACCCAGAGGAAAATAGAACAAAAGACAAGAACACAGAGAGATTCAGAATACTTGAGCAAGAGGGGCATGATGATAATGAAAAGGAAGAGATCAAAAAAGGATTTCAGAAATACACAAAAGCAAGTTAATTTTAGTATTGCAAAGGCATGTGGATACAAGAAGAATACATGATAAATGTATGGTTACATCTGGGCCTGGATTATTAACATGGGAACAATTTCATTTGATAGGCTCCTTTAGTTACTAACTTCTGGATAATGCTCATGATATCTCAATAATTAATAGGTAAGTAGAAAATTAAAAATGTTTACTTGCCCAGAACTATAAAAACATTTCTTATCCAAAAAAAGTTAACAGAATACAAGCTTACTCCTTGCCTAAATTAAAAGCAAAGTGCAAAATATTTGGAAAATAGATATAGGTCATTGGATAAATGCAGACTATCACTGCAGTCACATTAATGCTTTGCTAAATATTGATGCAATCTACTATGTGGAAAACTACAGACTCCAATCTAGTACCACTAGTTGCATGTATTCAAATTGTACAGATTAAATAAATTACCTATTTGTGAAGTAGATAACATTCTAAATGCTACTATGCCTAGCCTAATGAACCAAGAGACAAACACTATCTCCGAGAGAGTCTCAAAAATTGCCCATTATCCTAAAGACTCATTATAAAGTTTAAAAATAAAAACACATAGTTAAGATTAGAAAAGCTTCTCTGTTGTGAAGATAACATAGAACACATTTCACTCAATGGAGGAAGCCTTAGTTCTTAGCTCAGTTGGATGGTATCCTTCTGTATTCCTTGGTGGGTTTAGTTAGGGTGATTTGAATCCTGTGTTCATAACACCTATACTGAAATACAATCTTTCTTTCTTTCTTTCTTTCTTTCTTTCTCTTTCTTTCTTTCTTTCTTTCTTTCTTTCTTTCTTTCTTTCTTTCTTTCTTTCTTTCTTTCTTTTCCTTTCTTTCTTTCTTTCTTTCTTTCTTTCTTTCTTTTTCTTTCTTTCTTTCCTTCTTTCTTTCTTTCTTTCTTTCTTTCTTTCTTTCTTTCTTTCTTTCTTTCTTTCTTTCTTTCTTTCTTTCTTTTTAGAGAGGGACGGTAGAGGGGCAGAAGGAGAGGAAGAGAGAGAATCTTCAGCAGGCTCCATGCCCAGCACAGAGCCCCATGCGGGGCTTAATCTCACAACACTGAGATCATGACCTGAGCCGAAATCAAGAGTCGGACACATATCCGACTAAGCCACCCAAGTGCCCTGGAATACAATCTGCTATAAAAGCAACATCTCTAGATTTTTTTTCTTTAATCTAGAATATTATAGGAAGTAGCATTTTCCACATGTAAATATTTTGTCATAATGTCTTTGATGCTTCCAAGAGAACTAAACCACATATAAGATTTTAAAATTCTACATATCAATTTAACCTCCACCTGAAATGCCAGATTTTTTTACTGCCATTTGTAATTTTAATTTTTTTTCAATGTTAAATTGTATTTGTTTTTGGAATAGAGTTTTGTACATGGTTTAAAACTTAAATACACAAGAAGGGTATTCTGTGTAAAATCTCCCCTACCCACTCCACCCCCACCATGCCTCTATCTTTCCTAGGCAACCAGTTCCCAATCCATGAGCAGTCAGTGTAACTGAGAGGAGCCATCTCGGAAATCCAGGCCTCAGTCTCTCCCTTCCCATTCTGAGGTAATAACTCCACAAAGACCCTTATGAACAAACCAATCCAGAGAGGCCCTCTAAGTTCCTGGGCGTATTAGGAGGTACACCATCCCACAAAGGCAACAAGGCCTTAAGTGAACTAATCAGTCTTTGTGTGGTCCCTGGATCACCATGGTCATCACTGGCTAGGTTAAGCAGCATCACACAGAGACAAGGGTCTTTCCCAATTCTCAAACTCACTTTAGGAGACTTTTTCCATTAACAAAGGAGCTTGCTCTTATTTCTCCTTGTGTTGTCCCATAAGCGTTATTCTCCCATACACTGTTGATTGAGAAGCACTTATAAACATTCTCCAAGGTTCCACAAGATCAATGTTTGCCATTGTGGTTGTCCTAGGTACATATATTCATGTTTGAAATTTTACTTACTTCACATGGTACAAATTAACCATTTTGTGATGTAACATGAAGTCTATTTCTTATACCAATTTTGCTGACCTTTTGATATGATTGAACTTACCTTACTTCAGGAAGGAAGGAAGGGTGATATATTGAAATGTGGTGAAATTTGGTTGATTTTTCAGTGTTCATCAGTCATTGCTAAAGAACAAAACTTGAAATGCAAAGAAGATAATCTGGAGACCTCAAAGGATATGCAACCAAGAGAAGTAATTATTTCCTCTGGGCTGGGAAAAGAGGATTGAGGATGCATTTTGCATTCTTGCCCATCTGCCTTTTATTCCTGAAGAAATGTGTAATGCTCTTTAATATGAAATTATAAGCTCTTAAACTATATAAGAAGCTATTGTTCCCATTTACAGATAGCAAAACTGAAGCAGTGATGGCCCAAGTGACGTTGCCAACTGTATCTCAGAGACTCAGTGGGAAAATGGAATTTCAAATGGGGTCCTTCCAGTCCTCGTCTATTTTTTAGCCCACTGACTCTCCTGTCTTCTTTTATAGGAGCACTGTATCTTGAAAGCATCTCTTGGAGACAACTCTGAGGTTAATGCCTTAGAAAAACCTATCAAACATAATGACTTTGATAGAGACCATTTCACATTACTTTTACCGATCTATTTTTCATGGTTCATGCTCTCAAAAATGTCTAACTCTTCCCAATGACACTGTTCACACTGATTCTAGTTTTTAACAACATAGGCAAAGATTTAAGCTGACCGTCTATGAGGCAAAAGAAAATGACAGTAGAATTCAGTTCTCCAGGATAGATAGAGAATATGCAATACATCTCCATTTTAGGATACAGCAGCAAAAGGGGACAATCCTGGCAGCTTCATGAGATCCTTGGAGAAATCTCTCTCCTCCTTTACCCCAACACCACCCCAATTCATCGCAGACCATTCTTTCTAGCTATTAAGCTTGCCACAAAGTGGCTCTAGAGCTCTCTGGTATGGATTTTATGGCAAAGAGAAATACAAAATATGGAATATGGGAATTTCTAGAGAATACAGGATTCTAGTGACATATATTTAGTTTAATCCTCTCACAGGACTTAAAAAGGGCCAAACCTTTCAACCCATTAACAAACGACAGGCTCTACTTCTTAAGGATTTGCATTTCCATGAGGAAGTAAAGCCATTTGTCTAGTTTACCTAATGCTTTTTCCAGAAGAAAGGAGCTGGATCTGCGCCCCACCCCCCCAAAGGAGAATATAGGAAGGGGGATCTGTAACTGCCAGGTGCTTACTGCTGCTCTCTCATCCCCTCTCATGTGAGCTGCTATCTCCCCTCAAGTGTCGGTGTTTTACCTCCTCTGAGTCATGTTTTCATGAGATACAACTTATCTCTCCTCCATGTAGCAGTTGGCATGCCCTTGAATCCAGAGAACTGGAGTAAAATGGATTGAGCTGGGCAAGGCAGGGCCAAACTTCAACCTACCAAACTACCTGGAGCCAGGGATTAGGTCTTCAGGGGCTAATCAACAAGCTGGGGTACAATGTCAAAAACCATGTTGCAGCTGGCCTGTTAAGGAACAACTACTAGGGCTATGGCCTCACCAAAGACTAGGGAGAACCACTGTGGCCACTGTCACCACTACACCAGCAAGCAGGAGGCTACACTGAGACCTGTTTGCTCATATTGCTCTCTTTTGTCTCAGTCTGTCATAGTATCGCTGATGACTGAATCCTAGTATACATGCTACATTTTAGCTGCAAGAGAGGTTATTAACTTATGGTTTGACTCTTTACTGAGGATGTGGGACTCAAAAATGAAAACTTCTCCAAGTCTAGCAAAACTATTCAAAAGGTAATGGGCAATTTTTGACAGGGGTACCAAGTTAATCCAATGGGGGGAAAATATTCTTTTCAGCAAATGGTGCTGAACAACTAGCTATTCACATGCAAAAGCATGGAGTTGGAACCATTCCTTACACCACACACAAAAATTTACTCTAAATGGAGCATGGACTTAAATGTAAGAGCTAAAATTATAAAATGTTTAGAAGAAAACAGAGGAATAAATCTTTGTGGCCTTGAGTGACACAAAGCCTTCTTGGATATGACACCAAAAACATAAGTAGGCAAAACAAAACAAAGCAAAAAATAGGACTTCATCAAATTAAAAACTTGTCCTTCAAATGATACCAATAAGAAAGTGGAAAGTAACACACAGACATACAGAAAAGAAAAAATAATGCAAATTATAAATATGTTTTGATTGCTACCTCTTTGCTTCTTGCCGTATAGTTATGGGGATGACCAAACACACCATCTCACAAAGCAGATGAGACTGACAGCAGTTCATTAATCACAGACACTCACAGCCCATTGGGAGAAAGATGCCATGCCATGTAGGGCCACATGGGAGTTGCACTCAGGAACAGAGTGTACAACTAGGAACCGTGGAGGACAATTTCATAGTATCAAGAAGGTAGGATACCCTTGGTTCCCAAGAAAGGATGTAATTGGTTTGTTTGAAAAAATCCATGGGTTGACAGGGAACTGAAACCTGCTATTCAAGAATAAGCAAGAATCACATGTGTTCTGTTTGGTATGGAGTGTTGTTTTGCTAAGGGACCTTATACATGGGAGCAAAATGGAAAGAGGACCTAGAAGTTAGGCTATTCAAAGTCTTTCCAATTTTTCCAGATGTTAAGGCAGCATATGGTATTGAACCTTAATTTCATGTCTTATACCACCGTAAGACAACAAGTCTTAGAAGGAACTCGTATCCAGGATATATGAAGAACTCTTATAACTGAACAATAAAAGTACAAATAACCCAATTTAGAAATAGATAAATGATTTCAATAGACATTTCTTCAAAAGAGTTTTAAAAATGACCAATAAGCACATGAAAAGATGTTCAACATTATTAACTATTAGGAAAATGCAATGAGATACCACTTCATACCTACTAGGATGAGTATAATAATAATAATAATAAAAAGACAAAAACATTTGGCAGGGATATAGAGAAATTGGAGCCCTCCTACATTGCTGTGAAGAAGACAAAATGATGCAGCTGCTTTGAAAAATAATTTTGGCGGTTCCTCGAAATGTTAAACATAGAGTTACCATATGAACCAGCAATTTCACTCCTAAATATATACCCAGGAGAAATGAAAACATATGTCCACACAAAAAGTTGTATATGAATGTTCACAGCAGAATTATTCATAATAGCCAAAAAGTAGAAAAAAACCCACATGTCCATCAACTGTTGAGTGAATAAATAAAATGTGGTGTATTTATGCAATGGGATATTATTCAGCAATAAAAAATGAAGTATCAATTCGTACTACAGGATAGATAAACCTTGAAAACATGTTAACTAAAAGAAGATAGTTATAAAAATCCACCTATTATATGATTCAGTATATAGAAATGTCCAGAATAGGCAAATCTATAGAGACAGAAAGTATATTACTAGTTGCCTATGGCTGGGGGGTAGTGCATAAGAAGTGTCTGCTAATGGGTATGGGTTTCTTTTTGGAGGATGAAAATATTCTAAAATTGATAGTGATGATGGTTGCACAAATCTATGTATGTGTTAAAAACCATGAAATTGTACATTTTAAATAGGTGAATCACATGGTATGTGAATTATTGAGATATAAAGTTGTTATTTTTAAAAAGGCATGAAATGCCTAAATATGACTGATTCCAGTGGTTTAACTACTCTCAAATATCTACTTGAATCTTTTACTTAAAATATCTTCACAAAACTTGGAAATCCATTCCTATGGCTGATTGAGTAGTACATATTTCCTTATAAATCTTCTATAGTCTTGCCAAAGTTGTTGATGGCAACAATGGAAACCACAACAGTTAAGGTAGACGAGAACTGCAATTTCATTTTTAACCATCTGTGTAAACAAGGTTTAGGGAATAGGCTGATAATTTCTTAGAGAAAGTTTAATAGAGACCCACCAGATGAGAAAATTGCTTCTTAACAATATTAGCTAACTTTTCCAAGGTCACACAGCCAAATGATAAAGATATTGGTGTATTGTGGAAACCTAATACATCATTTGTAATGGCCAGCCTTCATGATGACTCCCACTGATCCTCACCTCTTGGTATTTACATCCTTATGTAGTACCCCGCTCTCCCTCTCATCACTTATTCTGGGAGAAACTAGATGAATGCCCTGATGACATTCAAGCAACAACGGAGAGGTCCATGCAAAAGGAACTAAGGCCTGCTAACAATCACATGTGTGAGCTTGGAAGCATAACCTCCCCTAGTTGAGCTTTCAGATGAGAGTGCAGCCCGGGTTAACAGCTTGATGCAACCTCATGAGAGACATGAGTCAGAATCATTCAGCTATGCCATTCCTGAATCCCTGCTCCATAGAAATAGTGTGATAAATTTTTTTAACCCACCAGGTTTGGGTGAAGTTTGTTATGCAGTTATAGTGACTAATACACCCTTTATGCTCTTTCCACTCTAAAAACTATTTATCTGAGAACTGTTAATATTTACAATGATTTTCCAGATTACATGGGTTAAAATTCAAACCTTAATCTCTATGTTTGGGTAGGACTTTATTTACATTTCTCCATTTGAGGAGAGGAAAATTAAATATCACAACATTTGTGTAATATTTTCAATCTGATTAGGAGGTCTTGCTACTCAATGAGAGCAAGGTATAGCATTTCAAAGTAGGATAACTTCTTAGGTATCTTGTTCCTGCTTTTGTTACCAGGGTAATTAAATCCAATCACATCATGTTCCAAAGGTTCATTAAATCAGAGTGGTACAGTGGACAATACCTCCTGCTCTCTGTGTTATCTGTACACAGTATCGCCCATCTTTCTAAATCAACACTGATTTATTTCCCAAGACCCTCCCAATGTAACAAGGAGTCAGATGGGAAAATATGGAGAAGAAATCAGCATATTTTATCCTTTATATTGTTAAAGCAAAATACACAAGAAGAGAAACATATTCACAGTAAAGTTCATTATGACTGACATCCACTGTTCTCCTGACCTCTTCCCTTCATTTAATGAAAACTCCACCATCTGGCTCTCAGTTTCCTTCTCCTCTCTAGTCATGTCATCATTCTCAGTGACCTCACTAGAAAAATAGAAGCAATCAGACAAGACTTAGTCACTCTTCTTCCACCAAAACTACCATCCAGTTTGCATCTATATCCACAATGGAAGTCTCACCCACTCTCCTATCTATAGTCAATATCTCCACGTGTGCTTTGCACTTCATCAGTACTCAAGGATTTTACTTCCAGTATTTTCTAACCTCTCTTTCCTGGACTACCAATTTCTACCTCTCTTTCTATTAATCGCAGAAGTTTATCAATATGCCTTGATCCCACTTCTCTGAAAATATTCTCTCTTAATCCCATATCCCCCTTTGGCTGATATCCCATTTCTCTGATCTTCCTGGGCAACATCTCTCAAAGCAGATTTGATTCTTGGTTTCTCTGTTTTGCCATCTTTCATTGTTTACCTAATCCATTCTAGTTGGGTTTTGACACCATCATTCTACTGATACTACTTTTATTAATTGGTACTAAATACCACATGTTTTGCCACTTCCAGTGGACATTTTTCTATCCTCATTTTACTCAGTCTTACATTCAATCTGGTTATCACTCTCTCCTTATTGAAATACTCTCCTCCCTTGGTTCTTGGGATTTCACAATATCATACTCTTCCTCCTACTTCTCTGGCTACCTCCACTCAGGCTTCTTTCCTGACTCCTCCTCCTCTGCCTGCCTTCCAAATGTTGCCATTTCTCAGGGCTCAGTTCAAGGACATCTCCTCTCTCGCCTGCAAGGTGCTCATCTACTCCCAACACATGAAAGTCCATATAAATGCCAAAGAATCCCACATTTATGCCCCCAGATTCATATATCCAACTGTCAACTTGAGATCTCTACTTGCCATTCATGCATATTCAACTTAACATGTCCAAAGTAGAACTTTTCATTCTCAAAGAATTATTCTCCCAAAGAATTATTCACCCACATACTCAAGCCTGAAACTAAATAGAGTGTTATACGTAATTTTCCCTTCTCCTTTGAGCTTCATCCATATTCAATCCAACAGGAAGTTTTCTAGAGACTACCTCCAAAATGTGCCTTGAACCTATACACTTTATGTTGTCTACCACCAACACAGTACCAGCTGCCACTACCTTTCACCTGGAATACTGAAATAGCTCCCCTTTTCAGTCTTTTAAGAGGAAGCTTGTATAATGGAAAGAGCACAGTGGTATATTAGTTATCTACTGCTACATAACAAATTTCCCCAATTGCATTCTGTCTAAAGTGAGCCCTCACCCTTGTCCCATCTACCAGGCTCTTTAACTGACTGATTTTATATATTTTAGATTAAGTATCATCTAATATCCTGACCAGATCCCCTCTTATTCTCTTTTTATAAGTTCTTTACAAGTTATAGTTATAAATGTATTTACTTGTCAATTGCATCTCTACCCCTACTAGACTGAAAACTCCATAAGAAAACCATGTCTTTTTATTCTTCATCCTAAACCCAGTGTCTAGAACAGTATTCTGAATATATTAAGCTCTCACTGGTATTTGTTGAATAATAATGACATTGCTATATGAGATTCATAAAATCAAAGAATAGGGGCACATGGGTGGCCCAGTCATTTAAGTGTCTGCTTTCAGCTAAGGTCATGATCCCAGGGTCCTGGGATGGAGTCCCGCATCAGGCTCCCTGCTTGGTGGAGAGCCTACTTCTTCCTCTGCCTCTGTGGTTCCCCTTGCTTGTGCTCTCTCTCAAATAAAGAAATAAATAAAATCTTTAATAAATAAATAAATAAAAGAATATTCCATTTAAGAACCATAAAAGCAAAAGACCTTTATTAGTAAACTGGCCATTCTTTTGCAAAAGGTACATATGTTATCTGTATGCCTTACATTAAAGAAGTTTGTTAAACACAATAATGCAAAATTACTACATTCCCATCTCCACCGGCCACATATTTGTGTATGTTTGTATGAGGTTGTGTTTCTTTTTTAAAAGTCCTTCTCTACTCTTCTAATTCCTATTTCCAGCACCTCCTGATTGAGATTGAACAGGATCTGCCCCCCAAAAATGCTCTCAATTCCTGTTAGAATATTTGACCTTAAAAGGCCACCTAGCAGAAGCCTAAAAATGTCAGCATTTCCCCAGATGCAGAGGCTTGTCTCATTTCTTTAACCACTAAACTAAATGATAAATCAAAGATATTCTAAGTGGGGGAAAACTATCAGAAGTCTTATTTGTAAAGTGGAATTGAAGTTGAAAAGAAAGTAAGAATGAGACACACTAAATGGGCATTAGCTGCCACAGGGGAACCCTGCCAAAAAGTCAGAAATAGCTCCTCAAGGGTAACCATTTTCAATCTATTTTATTTCTTTTTATTACTCTTCCCAGGTAACAGAAAACTTCAAATGATACGAAACCTTTTAACAAATGTGCCTTGTAATGTGGTCTATTTATATTCTTATTTTATTTGATTCAATTATTCTCCAATAATTCTCCTGGTATTAAAAGTCCTTTTGAAGCTTGTTCTGTTTTCCATTTCCAAAGTCATTAACCTCCATTCCCTACTCAGGGTAAGGGGAATGCTCTGTGAGTGACAACCTTGTTTACAGAGAGCAGGAAAGGACTCGGCATCTGTTCCAATGAGATAGCCTGAAGAATGCTATAGAAAAATGTCACCAAATTGGGAAGCGACGTCACACTAACTAGACTGCCTCCTTGTTGTCCACTAATAGAATTCCCTGACGTGTACCTCTTGAGAGAGAAAGATTTGCTAGGAGGGAGGAGTGCTGTGTAATTTTTTTGTACCTTTCATATGACTTTCATAATCTTCAAACTCTCAGAGGCATACCTTAAGAATGAAAATAATATGAAAAAAAACCAAAAAGACTGTATTAATTTGAACTAAAACACAGTGCCTTTTTGAGAATGATTTCATTTTTAACATCTCAGACTACCTCTGATAGGCCAAACTTTTAACACAGAATTAATGCTTTTTGTCCATTTCAAAAGGTATTTCTGAAAGCATGACAAAGTTTTTTTATTATTATTATTATGTTAAGTTAATCACCATACATTACATCATTAGTTTTTGATGTAGTGTTTCATGATTCACTGTTTGTGTATAACACCCAGTGCTCCATGCAGAATGTGCCCTCTTTAATACCCACATGCAGAAGAATGAAACCGGACAATTTCCTCACACAAAAATAGACTCAAAATGGTTGAAAGACCTAAATGTGAGACGGGAGTCCATCAAAATCCTAAAGGACAACACAGGCAGCAACCTCTTCAACCTCAGCCACAGCAACTTCTTCCTAGAAATATCACCAAAGGCAAGGGAGGCAAGGGCAAAAATGAACTTTGAGACTTCATCAAGATAAAAAGCTTTTGCACAGCAAAAGAAACAGTCCACAAAACCAAAAGACAACCGACAGAATGGGAGAAGATATTTGCAAATGACCTATCAGATAAAGGGCTAGTATCCAAAATCTATAAAGAACTTCTTCAACTCAACACCCAAAGAACAAATGATCCAATCAAGAAATGGGCAGAAGACATGAACAGACATTTTTCCAAAGAAGACATCCAAATGGCCAACAGACACGTGAAAAAGTGCTCAACATCGCTCGGCATCAAGCATGCCAAAGTTTTAATTTGAACTATGTCATTACTTATAATCCAATAGTAATTGGCCAAAGTCTTCTAAAATATTTAAGTTTTCAATTCTCTATTCTCTTGTGAGTTAGTCTTTTAGTAAATTCAATTTATTTATTCAATAGACATTTCTTAAACCACTACTGTATGCAGGCACAATTCCAAGCGCTTAAAATCAAGTGAAATTAAAAATTCAGTTTCTAAACTGCCCAGCCATATCTAGCAGACATCAAATAGTTCACAGTCTGGTAGAAAAGAGAGAAAAGAGGACAATAACTGCAATAGTAGCCATCAGAACATCCACAAAATTTTATTCTTTCATTCCCCGTGCTTTCTCTGGGCCAGTCCCTCTCCTGAGTTCTAATTTATTTCTTCTAATCCACAGCATCTCCCATCTTCACCCCAAAATCAGGACATTCAAGACAGATTTTGCTATTCTTTCCAACCCCAGCCTGGTTCCACTCCTCAAATCCCTAATTGTCAAAAAATAAATAAATAAATAACCAACAATGAGCACATACTATGTAAAAACACCATATTGTGTTACAGTGATTATGACTTAACCTTCGAAATACTCCTATGAAATAGGTCATATTATTAGTCTATTTTATAAATAAGGAAGCTAAGAATAGGAATGCTAAGTAACAAGCCCAAATAACTAGAAAGTAGTAGGTGTAGGCAGGTTTTGACAATCAGTACTACACTGTCCAAAAGTCACATGTGGCCATTGAGCATTTGCAATTTGGCTAATGCAATGAAGAAACTAAAATTTTTATTTTATTTTATATTATCTTACTTTATTAAGTTAATTAAATTTTAAGGGCCAATACTTAACTCAATTATTGGATATGTGAATATAATTTTTCAGATATAAATTCCATGAAGTTTAAATATAGATCAAATATTTCTTTTTTTTTTTTTTAGATTTCATTTTTAAGTTATCTCTACACCCAACATGCGGCTCACACTTACAACCCTGAGATCAAGAGTTGCATGCTCCACAAAATGAGCCAGGCAGGCACCCCTATAGCCAAGTATTTCTAATTAAAATTTAGCTTCCAAGTTGATATGTGCTATAAGTGTAATATACTTATTACATCAGATTCTGAAGACCTAGTATGAAAAAAAATGTAAAATATCCCCTTGATACTTTTTTATATTGACTACATTTTGAAATGATATTTTGGATACACAGAAGTCCCCCCTTGTCCATGGGGAATATGTTCCAAGACCCCTAACAGATCTCTGAAACCATAGAGAGTACCAAGTCCTGCAAATACTATTTTTTCCTATATGTACATAATTATGACAAACTTTATTTATAAATTAGGCAGAGTAATATATTAACAACAATAACTAATAATAGAACAATTGTAACAATATACTATAATAAAAATTATGTGAATGTGGTCTTTCTCAAAATATTGTACTGTATTCACCCTTCTTTGATGATGTGAAATGATAAAATTCCTATGTGATGAGATGAAGTGAGGTGAATAATATAGACATTGTGACTGCATTAGGCTGCTACTGACTTTTGAGGATACATCAAAAGGAATATCATCTGCTTCCAAATTCTAGTTCACCGCAGGTAACGGAAACCACAGAAAGTGAAACCATGGATAAGGGAGGTATACAGTACTGGGTTCAGTAAAAATACATTATTATGATTAATTTTACCTGTTTCTTTTTACTTTTTCAATGTGACTATTATAAATTTTTTAATTGGCTCACATTATATTTATATTGCACAGCACTGATGTACAGCCTATCCTCATAACCACTACACTATCTCAGTTCTCAGGAAGGTTTTAATTCCACAAGTATGTGGTAACAAAGACCCATTATTCAAATTGGCTGTTCTCCCTGTCTTTCCCCCCACTATCTGCCATTTGTTTTCAAATTTCTTATCCCCTTCACTCTCTAGCCTCCTCTCGGTTATTCTTTAAAAATTAACTCAAGTCCCACCATTACAGAATGGTTTTTTTGATATCTATTCCAAAATATTTTTTCATTCTCTCACCTCAACATTAAAAAATGGAAATTATCAAACTAGACAATCCAATCTAGTATTGTTACAAAGCATGGCTCTAAGCAACATGTTGCGGGGGGGCAGAATTTATATATTTATATTCATCTTCCAGCTTCTTTTTCTAGTATTTAGTTCTGCCAATGATGAATTCATTCAAATAATTCTTGAATTCATTTGCATTTCCAACTGCCACGCATATTCCACGAATACTTCTTTCATTTGCCTAGATTTCCTCACTCAAGTTTTAAGAATGCCATGGTGTTCCTTCACAGTTTGTTATCTCCTATGCATTATCTTGTCCACTGTTTAATTTATAAATTTTAGTCATGACCTATTTCAGCTTACCTACACCAATTAACTCAGAATTTCTAGAGGTTGGGCCTGCACATGAATGTTTTAAATTTTTTCCTAGGCAATTATGATGCAAAATCAGGATTAATAACCTCTATTTTCAGGCAAAAGCATTTTTAGGGGTGAAGAAACTCACCATATGTTAGTAAACATATCCTAATAAAAATCTTTAACCAGGAAGAAATAAAAATCCTAAATCAGCATGCAAATAATGATACAACTTCAACATAGCAGTACAGCAAAAATTGACAGATTCGGAAGAATATTCATAGTATAAGTTTCTTGACACTTTTCTCAATAAAAGAGAAACATTGTAGAGCAAAAAAACAGTAGGGATAAGTAACATTCTTAGCAAATTTGAATCACAGCTATGCCTAGATCCTGATACTCAGTAATACTCAATAAAGCAACTACCCAAAGAAAGTACATGTGGAATATTTATAACATTTATTATCTACTAGGCTTTAACCAAGTCTCAATAAAACAAATAGCAATGTGCTATCATACAGAAGATATGCTCTTATCAAAATGAAATTAAATTGAAAGTAAAGAACAAAAAATATTTTTAAACCATATATTTGGTCATTTTAAAACCTACTTTTACGTAATTTGTTAATCAAACAAGGTGTGATAATAGAAATTAAAAAATAGTAGAACTAAATCATATGGAGAATTACTATCCAAACTTGGAAAATGCTGCTCAAATAGTTCTTAGGGGAATTTCTAAACTTAAATACTTATATTTTAAAAAGAATGCTTAAAACACACTAAAGTTAAGAATTCATCCTAAATAGCTTTTAAAATAAAATAATACATCATACTTAACATTGCACTAAAGGTATGGTATAAAATAATAATAATATCTAATTTGTAGAGTTTTAAAATAAGATAGACCTACAATATTGGACAAAAATTAAATACATGATGCAATAGGCAAGAGGAAGCAATTTAAAGGCATAAAACTTTCAAAGAAAGAGACAAAACTATTCCTATTTGTAGATGACATAATTGTATATCTGAAAAACCCAAGAGAATCAGTGGAAAATCCATTACAAACACTAGGAGAATTTAACAATAAAACTCTAATATTAATATACAGAAATCAATGGCTTTCATATGTACAAACAATTAACCTGTTAGAAGATATAATGAGAGAAGACTCAATGTACACAAATGACAGTAAAAAAAAAAAAAAAAATACTTGGTTATGAGGTTAACAAGAGATATGTAAACTTATATGGGGAAAATTTTATATTATTTCTGAAATATAAAACAGTACACTTGAACGAGTGAAAAGACAGACATTTTAGGATAGGAAGACTGAACATCATAAAGCTATCAGTTCCCCCTAAATACCCCCTCCATAATGATCACCTCTCAAGAATTCTTATATAACATTAAAGATAAGTCCTCTATTCTTAAATATCTATCTGGTGAACTAGAAATATTGATTCCACTGAACTTCAGTATATTCCCTGAAGCGTGATACTCCTGTGCTTAGCCCAATGACTGACACATAGTGATCAATAAATATAGATCGTAAGTAACCTCCAACTTTCCCTGTAAATGTATTGAGTTATCAATAAATCTATATGCATTTCCAAAAAATCTGAACAAGGAAAAATCACTAAGAAAATCTAAAAAAGAAGAAAAAACATGAGGGAGGCTAACTCAAATAGATATTAAAATGTTATTATAAAACCTATATTTAAAATTGTGTGGCACCCAGAAAAACAACATATAGTATCAGAAAAACAATGAGACAAAAGAGACTCCAGAAATGGTGTATTTTTAAATCTGCTGTGTGATAAAGATGGTATCTCAAGTCAAAGTGGGGGGAAAAGACAAAAATATTAATAAATGATATTGACAAAACTGAATAGTCATTTGGAAGAATATATCATTGAATTAATACTTCACAACACACACCAGTATAAACTCCAAATGAATTAGATATCCAAATGCAGTTAGATAGATGATAGATGATAGAAATAGATGATAGATAGATAGATAGATAGACGATAGATAGATGATATGAAAAAAAGGAAGGAAGGAAGGGAAAGAAGGAGGGAGTGGGGGCACAGAGGGAAGGAGGGAGAAGAAAATGACAGAAGTCAGATGTGAGTAAATTTCTCTATTACTGGGAGAGGGGAAGAAGTTCCTAATCACGACTCAATGTCCAGACACAACAAAACAAAATTAGGTCATTTTGAACATTTTGAAAAATTGAAATAAACAAGCTTTCTACAGCAAAAACAATAACAGGAAAGTAAAATCAAAAGACAAATGATAGTGATAAAGCAGGAAAAAATATTTACAATTTATATCATAGCAGAGCTGATACCTCTAATATATAAAGTTTCTAAAAATTCAATCTGGCCTAATAAGTTTAAGCCTATTAAGATAAAACTAAAGCTAACATTTCTTTCCATAGCCCAATATTTACTAAACTTTTTCAGTCTTTTCTACAATAAAAGTACTTCTTTTTGATCAAGCCTATGTTAGGTAAATTGATTTCTCTATTACACACTATACAAGAAGAAAGAGCTTTTCATAAAAACAGGAATATTTTAAAGCTATTTCATCGCTAATAAAATCTCTGACAATATATTACCTATGTCCTAATGTAATCATTAATAGCACCCTTGCTTGCTCTCAAAACTCTCCTATTTTGGATGATACATTATGTTAACCTTGTTTGTAGAGCAAATGAAGACCAGTTTTCATCAGAGTGTCACAGAAGGAATTTTATCCACATTAGCTGACATTCATGAACTAGCAGATTCAGGTGGCCTAACCATCCCTCTCTATGCTGTTGCACCACAAACTGTTAAAAAGCCAAGCTCTTACAGTTCCAGTAATTGGAATTAAGGCTAAGTGCAATTAATTCCGTAAGTTTAAACATGTTTGATTCTCCTAAAATTATGTCATATAACTGGAGAATTAGGAAGGCTTGCTGACAAAATGAAAATAAGAGTAGGTATTAACAATGCCTATATACTTGCTTTGTATTCGTTATTCATATGCCAAGCCTCTTGACACACCATTGTTTTCAATAAACATTCATGCACCTCTGACACATGAATTTCCGATTAGGTGGTCTCTTACCGATATAATTCAGACGCTTCTTGCAGAAAACATGATTTCTTAACCTCCAGCTTCATTTCTATCTACCCTCAGAAGTTACTGACATACATTTTTCACTTTTCCTGGTTAAAAATTCCATCCTTCACAATTTATATTCCGGCCTAAACATTGGTAGTATCAATAGCATAAGATAATATCCGCTATTAGGGAAAGTAAGAGAAAACACAATAGATTTACCACAGTTTAGCCCAAATCACTGAAATGGAAATACCTAATAAAAGTGAAAATGATACTGAGCTAACTCCCTATGTGTGCTGAAAATAGCTAACAGTGACTTTCTCACTCAAGAAGGACTTCCTGAAGGCAACTGAATAAAAACAGGCATAGCTTCCACAGTCCCCACAGGCCCAACTCTGTGGCAATGGTTTGGTCATATTTCCTCTAATCTACTAATAAAAGCTTTGAAACGAAATTAGTTTCTTTCTAGTAATGAAAGAATTTACAGTGATCATTTCTACATGGCTATTCACCATAAATAAGCTAGATAGACCTTTATCCCACAGCATCACTGAAATATAAGCAGGCATGTTTCTTTGTAGAAATATACCAGAGTGATGTGCTACATCCATTGACCTTTCCAAATAATCTTGCTCTGTGAACGAAAGGCGATGTTAATTTCCTCAAGAGTAAGAGCTGATGCAGCTGTCAAAGATAAAGCAAAAAGGACACAAAAGCAGCAAACTCCAAAAGTGCTCTGGATACTGAAATAATGATAGCAAAGGAGATCAGTGACCTCAAGAATGACAACAAACTAAAATGGGATTTAGAGGTCCCCAAGTATAATGTATTCACTGACACTTTTTATTTCAAATGGACAAGCAATGGAGCAGAATTAACGCCCTGTGGAACTCATGGCTGTGCATCGAAATCCACCAAGTTACCAAGACTTATGGGCCTTCCAAACAACCCAGGTGTAGGTGATACTCTTTATGGTGCGCCTGGCCAGCCGAATACAGATTTGATTTTCCAACCCTTGCGAAAAACACAGAGCAGTCACTTTGAGCTAAGACTCCAAATTACAGCAGCAGTTCGGCTTAGATTTTTTTTTTTTTAAATAAAACTTGCTGACTAAGGCCATAAGATTTGATTGATCTTTTCCTTTTAATGGTGTTTATCAGAACAGAATTGGTCTCTTGTTACCACTCTGAATACATTGGGCTTTGCTGGATACTTAGCTGTATACATTTACTCTAACCTCATTGTGGTTATCAGGAAATGAATTTGCTAATTAATAGTATAAACCAAAGAAGAAAGAGTAAATGCAAAAGGATAATATTCTTTAGGAATGCTGTCCAACTGTATTTCGGACAGCTCCCTCTTGGCCAAATAACACACGAAACAAATCACACAAGGGCTGTCAGCCATGAAGAGGCAGAGAACAGAAAAGAACAGCAGATTGAATATAGAAATAATTTGTCATCTCAAAAGACTTCCAAAGTGCAATAAAAGACTGTTTGGAATCTAATTGAAATGATTCTGGGAATGAAATGACATCAGCACTCAGTGAAGGCACATTAGGAAAATACAGTTGCTTGAGTGAAAAACTAACGGAGCCCTCAGTTTGGCCTAATGGTGCATAGGGAAAGGCACCTCCCAAGGTCACTCACTTCAGCACCACCACAAATCAATATAATGGAAAACATTGGAGGACACTAGGCAAGCCACTTGATAGTGTGTGGCAGTGAGAACTCTAACTTCAAATGGAAGTAGTTATGAGAAGAACAATAAATAAATAAATAAATAAATAAATAAATAAATAAATAAATAAATAAATAACAGGGCTTTGCCAAACTCTCCACAAGAATTCTGTGTTAGGCTCTCCAGAGGATGAAAAGTGTTGCTCCTTCCCCTACAGAAATGTAAAGCACACATTTGTATACAGAAAGGAAAGCCTGAATCCTCCATTTCTTTAAAATAATTCTGTTTCACTCAACAATATTAACAGAATATTACTAAGTACTAGGCAGACTCTGCTCTTAGCATTGAGGACCCTGCAAGACACAACACTTGTTTTTATGAAGTCACTGCCTAGTGGGGAATAAATGATAATAGTATAATGTGGTTACACTAAAAACGTACATAATGTGCAGAATGATTGACTCCATCTGAAGAATTCACACATGCAAGATACCTAGGTGTGATGTTGACGGTGAATATGAGTTGGCCATGCAGATAAGGCAGAGAAGAAGTAACTGGAGTGCACAGAACTGCTTTCGCCAAGGAACATGGAAAGGCATTATACAGCAGGAGTCAAGTTGCTGTCCAACTGTGGGTGCCCTTTTAAGTTTAGACCCTCAGCATTAACAGAGACATGCCAGTAAGATCTTCCCTTGAAAGAGTTGTCGATTTTCTTTTTCTCCAATTTCTCCTCTCTACATTTTCCCTTGAACTTACTCCAAACAGGCATTTGACTCTACCGCTTTGCTAAAATAGCTTCTGCCAAGGTCACCAATAATCTTTATGTTGCTGAATCCAAAGTCAATTTTCAATCCTTAAAAATTTGATCTACCAACATTTAATAGAAGGTACCACATCCTCCTTCTGGACATACTTTCTTCCTTTGGCTCCTAGGACATGAGTCTCTTGCTCTTCTTCTATCTCAGAGGACTGCCCCTCCACCCCACTTTATCTCCTTTGCAGTTTCCCTCCCCACGTCCTTGCACTGTAACTGTTGGAGAAACTCAAGACTCAACCCTCAGACGTCTTCTTTCTCTATGCAGACTAACTTCCTGGGATATCCCACCCAGTCCCACACTTTTAAAAAGCATCTATATGCTGGTGACTTCCACATTTATACCTCTGGCCTAGATCTCAATTATAAACTCCAAGTTTATAGATCTCATTGCCAGCTAAACATATACATTGAAATTCTTATAAGAATCTCAGCCTTAACACATCCCAGAGGAAACTTCTTACTCCTCCCCCAACTTGTTCCTACTATAATCTTTCCACCTCAGTATAATAGTGTCTCCATTTTTCCATTGTTTGTGGCAGAAATCTTGGTGTCACCCATGACTTTTTTCTTTGTCTTATATCCCACATTCAATCCAACGCTAAATCTCTTTCAGAGTCTATCCAGAATCTCACCCCTTCTCAGCACTTCTACTGCCAAAATCCTGGTCCACCATATCACCCTTCACTGAGAATATTGTAATAGCCTCCACAGTGGGTCTCCCCACTTCTGTTCTTATAACCAGAATGATTGTTCAAAAACTTAAATCAGACCATGGCATTTCTCTTCTCAGATCCATCTAATAACTCCCACCAAAGGCAGAATAAAACCAATAGTTCCCTCCCACCACTACTACCCCTACCTCACCACCTATCATTTATGCCCACTCCCCTAGTCTTGCTTAGTTTCAGCCACACTGGCCTCCTTTCTAGTTCTCAAACATGCAGAGCAGTCTCCCACTTCAAAGTCTTTGTATTTACTCTTCACTTGTATAGGAAATTAGAAACAATCTAAATATCCATCAATAAAAGAATGGATAAATAAGCTGTGGTATATTCTTAAAGTGGAATACTAAGTAGCCCTTAAGAATTAGAGCCTCGTGTAACATGGATAAATTTCAAAGGCATTGTTGAGCAAATAAGCAAGTTGCAAGATGCATACCATATAATACCACTTATATAAAGCTGAAAAGTATGCAACACAATACTATAACAAATTTATGAAGACGTATGAAACAAAGTAAAAGTATAAAATGATAGATGCCAAATTCAGCAGGATGACTGCCTCTGGATAGGGAGGGATGGAAAGGTGGGGATGATGAGGGTCTTAACTGTATCAGTCATAACATTTTTTTTAACAAAGAAAATATATCTGAAGGAAATATATCAAAGTTTTAAGATTTAACAAAGCTTGCTGGTGCTTTTTGGTATTTCTCTCGGCTTTCCTATGTGTTTGAAATATCCCATAATAGAAAAGATTCTGTTCTTCAAAGTGGGGAAACCAGATAACCAGCCCCCTTAATACAGTGCGGTATTAATGAAGCTTGATTGTATTTATAAGAGCATGCCAGGTGGAAAAAACTGTATTTGCATAATTGCTTATTTTGAGTAACACTAGTAGTCAGAGTGAGATCATGAAGGACTTTAAAAGTCATGGTGAGCAGTTGGAATTTTATCCTGTTGGCAATGGAAGGTCAATGAATTTTAATCAAGGGAGTAAGATGATTTGATTTACATTTTAGTGAGATCACTCTTGGGGAGCAATTTGGGGAGTACAACGGAGGACTAAAGTGAATGGAAGACCAGTCTGGAGGCTTTTATAATGATCCAGGCAAAAGATAATGAAGTCCTGGACTAAGTTAGTGGTACGGGGATGGAGAAAAGCAGATGAAAGTAAAAGTATTTGGGACATAAAATCAATAGGACTTTTTTTTAATATTTATTTATTGGGACGCTTGGGTGGCTCAGTCGGTGAAGCATCTGCCTTCGGCTCAGGTCGTGATCCCAGGGTCCTGGGATTGAGTCCCGCATCCGGCTCCTTGCTCAGCAGGGAGCCTGCTTCTCCCACTGCCTGCAGCTCTCCCTGCTTGTGCTCTCTCTCTGACAAATAAATAAAATCCTTTAAAAAAAGATTTATTTATTTATTAGGGAGAGAGTGTGCACATGTGTGCTCAAGCAGTAGGGGAGGGACAGAGAGAGAAGGAGCAAGAGTCTTAAGCAGACTCCACGCTGAGCACAGAGCGTGATGTGGGGCTTGATGTCACAACCCTGAGATCATGAACGGAGCTGAAACCAAGGGTTCAATGCTTAACCAACTGCGACACCTGGGCATCCCTAACAACAGGACTCATGTGCAAAGTGCAAAAGAAAATCCAAGGTGTCTTTCTACTTTCTAGCTTGTTGAAATGAGTGGATAATGATTGTACCCACTAGCATACGAAATTAGGGGGAAGTGCAGATTTGGAAGTGACAGGGGAGACAAAGAGTTAATATATTTTGATTCCAGCCATCTGTGAGAGGATATGCAGGAAGCAGGTGGCTTAATAGGTCTGTAGCTCTGGGAGAAAATTTCAAGCTAAAGATAAATATTTATTGTTCATGTATAGTTGGCAATTAAAATCATGGACATGAGTAAGATCTGCCTGGAGAGTATGGAGACTGGAGGTTAAGAGAGAAGAGAACCAAGGACAGAACTCTGGGATCACCACATTGAATGGGAGACACCAGAGAGGATCCCATGAAGAAGGCTGAACAGAAGTGGGTGGAGATATTAAGGAAGACTCCAGAGATCATGGAAGGCAACTTCAGGCCATTAAACCTGAGAATTGGTCAGCGAAAACCCTGTGCCCTCCCCTGCATTGAAATGATTAAGAACTGCCTCCTCCTCCCAAAGGTTAATTTCTCCACCCGGGCTTTGGATGACTTCAAAATTGGATATGTAAACCCATGAAGGATGTTGGATATGTTGTCAAGAAAACTCATAAGCGGATCAATTTCCAGATCCTCAAATTTCATATGACCCCTCCTAAAACGGACCTACCTGAGAATACACTTTTTTTTATTATGTTATGTTAATCACCATACATTACATCATTAGTTTTTGATGTAGTGTTCCATGATTGTTTGCGTATAACACCCAGTGTTCCACGCAGTACTGTGCCCTCTTTAATGCCCATCACCGGGCTAACCAATCCCCCCACCCTCCTCCCCTCTAGAACCCTCATTTTGTTTCTCAGAGTCCATAGTCTCTCATGGTTTGTCTCCCCCTTCGATTTCCCCCCTTTCATTTTTCCCTTCCTGCTATCTTTTTTAACATATAATGTATTATTTGTTTCAGAGGTACAGGTCTGTGATTCAACAGTCTTGCACAATTCACAGCGCTCACCATAGCACATACCCTCCCCAATGTCCATCACCCAGCCACCCCGTCCCTCCCACCCCCACCACCCCAGCAACCCTCAGTTTGTTTCCTGAGATTAAGAATTCCTCATATTGGTGAGGTCATATAATACATAGGTCTTTCTCTGATTGACTTATTTCGCTCAGCATATTATACCGAAGATACAAATGTTGGGATCCAAAGGGGTACGTGCACCCCAATGTTTATAGCAGCAATGTCCACAATAGCCAAACTAAGGAATGAGAATACACTTTGAGTCCAGTCATTAGAAAAATTCTTTCCTACCTTCCCTTTAACAATCACTTTCTTGAGGCACCTGGGTGGCTCAGTCAGTTAAGCTTCCAACTCTTGATTTTGGCAAAGGTCATGATCTCAGAGTCTTGAGATCAAGCCACATGTCAGGCTCCCCACTGGGCATAGAACCTGTTTAGGATTGTCTCTCTCCTTCTCCTTCTGCCCCTCCCCCACACCACCCCACCCCCACCTATTAGTGCACGCATGTACACACTCTTAAAAAAAAAAAATCACTTTCTTTCCCTTCACAAAAGAAAGGCATTCTCCTCACCCATTCTAAATTGTAATTGGATACATTTTGCTAGGGTATAAAAATCTCCAAAGGGCCAAAGAAACAGCAGAGGATTTTAGTCTTAGTGCAACTGCTTGAATAATTAAGCACCTGAAACACATTATGGGCCTTCTGTCTTTCCCTATCTTACAATTTTTCTGATAAGAGCTCAGCATGGCTCCAGAATCCTGGGCTCTGGAGCTGCCTTTGTGACTTCTTCCAATCCTCTCCATCTTCCCTCTTATTCTCATGTTCAGTTCTGCACTGACTTTGACCAGCTTCTTTCAGGTACAACCTAGAAGCTCCTGGCCTCAACCTCTCTGGTGCTGTGGGAAAGTGGGATCTCACACAGGTGCAATCCCGAATCTTGAGGAAGTTAACTCTCTACAGGGCAATGCTGGAGCCGATGCACGTAGGTAAAGGCTTCCCCCTTTATTCAGAGACATGGTCCTGAGACACATTTTATTAGGCTCCCCAGGTGATCCTGTAGTATCCAGAAGCCAGTCTTCTATAGCAGTGGCCAATCAGATAAAGCTTCCTTTATTGGCTCTCGTCTTCCTTTACTTTCCTGTCTCGCCGCTCCCTGTATGGTAAGCCTTTGTCTCAGGCTCTGCTTTTGGGGAAACCTATGCTAAGGGAGTTGGGATTCCTGAATTCAGGTATTTTGTAATATGGGGCAGAAGGAGGGATGACAATTTCATTTAACAACTTCCCATCTTCCATTCCTGGACTACTGCCAAAAGATACATCATCTTAGGGAGAGTGCTAAGAGAGAATGGGAAAAATACCAAAGGCATCAGTGTCTTATTTTACCCAGGTGGCAAACTCAAGGCAAGGCTCAGTGGATTAGCTCTCTGTCCTAGAATTAGAATATTTGAGATATATGGAAGGCACGCCTGAAAATCCAGATGGCTATGAGGCACACCTTCTCTGCATTTCTTCTGAATAAAAAGCATTTGGTGAGAACTCACTTCAGCTTTGTCTTGATCTAGGGCTCAAATGTATGTTTTCATGATCTAAAGGAGGAAGTGGAAAAGTGCCTCCACCATTCAGTCTTGCAGCTTCAAGTAAAAGGAACATACATGAAGGTAAGTTAGCATTTTATAATGTCTTGAACATTAATCGGATGTGTAGGAGAAACAATTTTTATGTGGGCAAAAAAATTTGAAGACCACTCTCTTAGTGTCCTTTTGCTACCGAAACAATCACAAACTTGGTGACTTAATACCCATTTATTCTCATACAGTTCTGTAGGTCAGAAGTCTGATATGGGTCTGGGTTTAAAGCAAGGTGTTGGCAGATCTGTACTCCTTCAACAGGGAATCTAGGATAGAATCCATTTCCTAGTTTTTTCTAGCTTCTATAGCCACCCAAGTTCCTTACCTCGTCACCCTGTTCCTCCATCTTCAAAGCCAGCAGTGTCAGACCACGTCCCTCTCCCAGCACCATCTCTCTCTGTTCTGCCTCTCTTTTCCACGTACAAGG
Organism: Eumetopias jubatus; assembly: GCF_037043125.1. Classification (NCBI taxonomy): domain Eukaryota; kingdom Metazoa; phylum Chordata; class Mammalia; order Carnivora; family Otariidae; genus Eumetopias; species Eumetopias jubatus. The sequence goes on from NW_028274812.1 coordinate 93,974,146, forward strand.
ACCCTTGTGATTACACTGGGCCCACCTAATCGAACACAGTCTTCCCATCTCAAAGTCAGCAGATTAGCAACTCTAAACTCAACTGCAACCTAAATTTGCTTTTACCATACCATAACCTAAGACGTTCTTAAAGTCGAGAATTAGGACATTGGCATTTTTGTGGAGTTATTGTTCTGCCTACCACAACCACTGTTCAAATTCCCATCATTTCGTCATTTTCTGGTACTACATACTATCTGTTACTCTCTTTCTCTCTTTACATTAACTCCTTTCTATTTGTTTTTTCCTGAAGAGTAAAGAACACATCTATCTTATTCACCCTGTGCCCCCGTTGTTGGACAGAAATGAATAAATACAAATAAGTTAAACAAAGACTTCTCTCCAGTTTAAACTCCCCACATTGAACTCGCCAGATACCACTCTTTTTCTCTCCCCACCCCCCTCCTTCACAGCCAAACATCTTGAAACCACTTTTGTTTTCTCATTCATTTTCTCTACTTGTGACCCTCAAACCACAACCTGGCTTTCATCCACGAAATGCTCCTCTCCTCATGGCAAACAGTGGACTTTGTCATTAAATCCAAAGGCCACATGACAGCATGGGACACAATGTTGACCAGATTCTCCATCCTGAAACTCTTGATTCCCCATCCTGAAACTCTTGATTCCCTTGGTCATTGTGGTTTTGATTTGCATTTCCCTGATGATGAGTGATGCTGAGCATCTTCTCATGTGTCTCTTGACCATCTGTATTTCTTCTTTGGAAAAATGTCTGTTCAGGTCCTCTGCCCATTTTAATTGGATTGTTTCCCTGGTGTTGAGTTGTATAAATTTTTCATATATTTTAGATATTAAGCCCTTATCAGATATATCATTTACAAATATCTTCTCCCATTAACTAGGTTGCCTTTTCATTTTGTTGATGGTTTCCTTTGCTATGCAAAAGCTTTTTATTATCTATAAACTATCCCAATATTTTACATTTACTTTTGTTTTCCTTGCCTCAGGAGACATATCCATAGATATGTTCCTAAAAGTGATGTCCAAGAGATTACTGCCTATGTTTTCTTTTAGAAGTCTTATGGTTTCAGGTCTCATATTTAGGTCTTTAATCCATTTGGAATTTATTTTTGTACATGGTGAAAAAAATGGTCCAGTTTCATTCTTTTGTATGTAGCTATCCAGTTTTCCCAGTGCCATTTGTTGAAGAAACTGTTGTCTTTTCCTCACTGTATATTCTCGCTTCCTTTGTTCCTAGATTTTTTTTTTAAAGAGTTTTATTTATTTAACAGAGAGAGAGAGAGAGAGCACAAGTAGGCAGAGTGGCAGACAGAGGGAGAGGGAGAAGCAGGCTCTCCGCCGAGCAGGGAGCCCGATGCGGGACTCGATCCCAGGACCCTGGGATCATGACCTGAGCCGAAGGCAGCCGCTTAACCAACTGAGCCACCCAGGTGCCCCACTTTGATGTAGATTAATTGAACATATAGGTATGGGTTTATTTCTGGCCTCTCTATTCTGTTCTGTTGTTCTATGTGTCTATTTTTGTGCCAGTACCATACTGTTTGATTACTATAGCTTTGTAGTACATCTTGAAATCTGGGACTGTGACACCTCCAGCATCTTTCTCAAGATTGCTTTGGTTATGTGAGGTCTTTTGTGGTTCCACAGAAATTGTAGGATTATTTGTTCTAGTTCTATGAAAAAAAATATTATTGATAGGGCGCCTGGGTGGCTCAGTCAGTTAAGCATCTGCCTTCAGCTCAGATCATGATCTGGGGTCCTGGGAACAGGCCTGCATTGGTCTCCCTGCTCAGTGGGGAGTCTCCTTCTCCCTCTCCCCCCTTTCTCCTGCTTGTTATCACACTCTCTCTCAAATAAATAAATAAATAAATATTTTTTAAAATGCTATTTTTTGAAATGAATTTCACCAAATCTGTAGATTGCTTTGGGTAGTATTGACATTAAAAAAAAATTAATTCCTCCAATCCCTGAGTATGGTATATCTTCCCTTTGTTTATTTATATTAAATTTTTTATTATATTTAATAATATTAAAATTTTTAATAACAATAAGGTTATTTTTATTTTTCTGATACTTTTTGTTAATGTATAGAAATGCAACAGATTTCTGTATATTACTCTCTTATCCTGTGACTTTATTGAATTCCTTTTTCAGTTCTAGTTGTTTTTTGGTGGAATCTGTAGGGTTTCCTATATAGTATCATGTTATCTGCAAATAGTGGGTTTTACTTCTTCATTGCCAATTTGGATACCTTTTATTTCTTTTGTTGTTGTTTTATTTTAAGTAGACTCCATGCCCAAAGTGGGGCTTGAACTGATAACCCAGAGATCAAGAGTCGCACACTTTACCAACTGAGCCAGCCATGCACTCCCTTCTCTGATTGTTGCTGCTAGGACTTCCAGTAATATGTTGAATAAAGTAGTGAGAGTGAATGTCCTTTTCTTTCTCCCAATCTTAGAGGAAAACTCCACCATTGAGAATCATGTTTGTTTTTTGTAGGTTTTTTGTATATAACCTTTATTTGTTAAGATATGTTCCTTCTAACCCCACTTTGTTGAGGGTTTTTATCATGAATGAATGTTCTATTTTTTCAAACTCTTTTTTTGCATCTATTGAGATTATTATAGGTTTTGATCCTTTCTTCTCTTAAAGTGATGTTTCACATTGATTGATGTGCAAATATTGAACCACCTTTACATCCCTTGAATAAGTCCCACTTGATCATAGTGATAGATTTTTAAACGTATTTTTCAGTATGGTTTGCTAAAATATCATTGAAATTCTCTACATCTATGTTCATCAGAGATATGAGCCTATAGTTTTCTTTTTTTGTATCATCTTTGTCTGGTTTTGGGGTCAGAGTAATGCTGACCTCAGAATAAATTTGGAAGTTTTTCTTCCTCTTCTACTTTTGGAATAGTTTGAGAAGAATAGGTATACTTCTTTAAATGTTTGGTAAAAATTACCTGTGAGCCAACCAGTCCTGAGTTTTGTTTGGTGGGAGTTTTTTGATTACCAATTCAATTTCATTACTAGTAATCAGTCTGTTCAAATTTTCTATTTTTTCCTGATTCAACTTTGGATGACAGTATGCTTTTAGGAATTTATTCATTTCTTCTACATTATCTGATTTGTTGGCATATAATTTTTCACAGTATTCTCATAATTCTTTGTATTTCTTTAGTCTCCTCCTTTGTTTCTGATTTTATTTCTTTTAGTCCTCTCTTTTTTTTCCCCCTTGTTGTCTGGCTGAAGGTTTATCAATTTTTCTCACCCAAATAACCAGCTCTTAGTTTCACTGATCTTTTTTTTTTCTTTAGTCTCTATTTATTTTTGCTCTAATCCTTTTTATTTCTTCTATTTGCTTTGGGCCTTTTTATTCTTTTTTTTATGATTTTTTAAGACTTTTTTTAAGATTTTATTTATTTATTTGAGGTACAGAGTGAGAGAGAGAGTGACAGCATGAGTAGGGGGCAAAGGGAGAGGGAGAAGCAAGCTCCCTGCTGAGTAGGGAGCCTGATGTGGGGGCTCAATCCCAGGACCTTGGGATCATGACCTGAGCCGAAGGCTGACACTTAACTGAGCCACCCAGGCACCCTGGGCCTTTTTGTTCTTTATCTATATCCTTTTAGTGGAAAGTTGTTTATTTGAGATTTTTCCTGTATCTTGAGATAGGCCAATATCCCTACAAGCGTCTCTCATTGAACCACTTTTGCTGCATCTCAAAGATTTTGGACCATTGTGTTTTCATTTTCATTTGTCTTCGTGTATTTTTAAATTTCCTCTTTGATTTCTTTGATGAACAATTGGTTTATTAGTAGCATGTTGTTTAGCCTCCACGTGCTTGTGTTTTTTCCGGTTTTTTTCTTGTAATTGATTTCTGGTTTCATATTGTTGTGGTCAGAAAAGATGCTTGATATGATTTCAGTCTTCTTAAATTTATTGAGACTTGTTCTATAGCTTAACATGTGATCTATCCCAGAAAACATTCCATGTGCACTTGAAAAAAAAAACGTATATTCTGTTTTTGAATGGAATGTTCTCTATATATCTCTTAGATCCATCTGGTATAATGTATTGTTCAAAGCCACTGTTTTCTTATTGCTTTTCTGTCTCAGTGATCTATCCATTGAAGTAAGCAGGGTGTTAAAGTCCTATACTATTACTGTTTTACTGTAAATTTCATTTTTATCAATATTTGCTTTGTGTATTTAGGTGCTCCCATGTTGGGTGCATAGATATTTTTAATTGATAATAAATATAAATTGGCAACATCCTCTTGTCAAATTGATTCCTGTTTTCATTAGGTAGTGACCTTCTTTGTCTCTTGCTACAGACTTGGTTTTAAAATATATTTTGTCTCATATAACTATTGCTTCCTTGGCTTATTTTTTTAGCTTCTACGGAATGTTTTTCCATCCCTTCACTTTGTCTGTATGTGTTTTTAAATCTGAAGTGAGTCTCTGATCATTCATTCATTCATTCATTCATCCATTCATCCACCATGTGTATTTTTTTAAGGGAGGGATGTAGGGAGGGGCACAGAGAGAGGGAAAGAGAGAGAGAATCTTAAGCAGGTTCCATGCTCATTGTGGAGCCTGATGCAGGGCTCCATCTCATAACCTTGATATCATTACCTGAGCCAAAATCAAGAGTGGTCATTTAACAGACTGAACCACCCAGGCACCCCCACCGTATGTATTTTGATTGAAGCATTTAGTCCATTTACATTTAAAGTAATTATTAATAGGTGTGTACTTATTACCATTTTGTTCATTGTTTTCTGGTTGGTTTTGTAGTTCTTCTCTGTTCCTTCTCTTCCCCTCTTCCTTTTGGTGATGGCTTTATTCAGGGTTATGCTTGAATTCCTTCCTCTTTATTTTTTGTGTATGTATTATAGGTTCTTTGATTTGTCATTATGATTGGGTTCATATATAATATCTTATATGTATAGTGGTCTATATTTAATTGATGATCACTTAAGTTTGAACACATTCTAAATTTTTACTCCTCCCTCCAATTTTTATATACATAAGGTCATATTTTACATCTTTTTATATTGTGTATTCCTTGGCTAATTTTTGTAGATACTACTCATTTTACTACTTTTGTGTTTTAACCTCCATACAGGCTTTATAAGTGATTAATTTACAACCCTTATTATGTGTTTACTTTACCTGTGAAATTTTTTTTCATAATTTTCTTATTTCTGGTTATGGCCTTTTCTTTCCACTTAAAGAATTTTTTTTAAAGATTTATTTATTTGAGAGAGAGAGAGCAAGTAGGGGGAGAGGAGAGGGAGAGAGAGAATCTCAAAAAGACTCCACACTGTATACAGAGTCCAAGTCCAACGTGGGGCTCCACCTCACAACCCTGGGATCATAACCTGAGCCGAAATCAAGAGTTGGATGCTTAACCAACTGAGCCACCCAGACGCCCCTCCACTTAAAGAATTCTCTTTAACATTTCTTGTAAGGGTGGTTTAGTGGTAATAAACTTTAAACTTTGTTTGTTGGAAAACTCTTTAATCTCTCCTTTTCTGAGTGATAACGTTGCTGAGTAAAGTATCCTTGATTGTAGGGGTTTTTTTTTCCTTTAATCACTTTGAATTTATTATGTTCCTCCCTTCTGGCCTGCAGAGTTTCTACTGAAAAATCAGCTGATGGCCTGATGTAATTTCTCTTGAATGTAACTGCTTTCTCTTGTCCCTGTTAAAATTATTTCCTTATTGTTACTTTTTCCTCATTTTAATTAATATGTGTCTTGGTGTGATCCTCCTTGATTTTATCTTGTTAGAGACTCTCTCTGATTCCTGGACCTGGCTGCCTGTTTTCTTCCCCAGATTATGAAGGTTTTCAGTTATTATTTCTTAAATAAGTTGTGTGCCCCCTTCTCTCTCTCTTCTCTTATTGGGATCCCTATAATGTGAATTTATTATGCTTAATGATATCAGAGTTTCCTTAGCCTATTTTCCTTTTTTATTCTTTTTTCTTTTTGCTAATCAGCTTCAGTGCTTTCCATTACTCTTTCTTTCAGATCACTCATCCATTCTTCTGCATCCTCTAATCTGCTGCTGTTGATATCCTCTACGGTTTTTTTTTTTATTTCAATTATTGAATTATTCAGCTTTGACTGGTTCTTTTTTATATCTTCTATCTTTGTTATTCTCACTGAGTTCATCCACTCTTTCCTCAAGTCCAGTGAGTATCTTTATGACCATTACTTTGAATTATCAAAATAGGCATTTATCTTTGTTTCATTTAGCTCTTTTACTGTGATTGTCCTGTTCTTTAATTTGGGATATACTCCTCTGTCCCCTCACTTTGTCAAACTCTCTGTGTTTGTATTATACGGGTCAGCTATATCTCCTGGTCTTGAAAGTAGTGGCTTGTGTAGAAGTACTGTGGTGCCCTATAGTGCAATCCCCCCTGGTCACCAGAAACAAGCACTCTGCAGGTGTTCCCTGTGTGGGCTGCAAGCACCCTCCTACTGTGGCTGAACTAGATTGCTTTCAGCCCAGCAAGCTGTAGTGACCTGTTTGACTTGCTGTGGGCATCTAGTGAGGGTTTGTTCCTATCACTGTTGAAAGGCCTGTCCGTAGCTGTCATGGGTTCATTGAAGGGTGAAGCCAACAGTTAGGCTAGCTGTCTGCAATTGGCCTCTGTCATAGGCATACCAAAGTGCAGAATTTGTTCCCTGTATAGTCAGCTAAGAGGTATGCCTGCCAGAACTATAGGCATGCTGGTGTGTGCACTTAATCCCCCCCACCCCCCACACAGGGCAGGAGCCACTTAGGAGTGGCATCAGTTCCCGCAAGGGTTGCCTGCCAGCTTGGGTGGGTCAGGAGCTGTTTTGGAATGACATCATGTTGGATGGGGCAGATTCATAGGGGAATGCCAGAGCAGGGCATATGGTGCCAGCAAGATAGATGGAGAATGTTAGCACTGGCTCTCACAAGCATCCATCTATCTAGGGTGGGAGAGGGGAAGAGAAATGGTGCCCACCAGCAGTTTTATTCCCAGAGAAGTCTACAAATCCCTGCCACTCCAGCACATGCTGTAAGATTAGTCAATATATCCCCTTCATGTGTACCCCCAGGTGCTTTTCAAACTTGTTTCTATGCTGTGTCCTGGGCCAAGTTATTAGTTTGCTGGCTTTTTAAGGTGGGGACTCAGCTTCCCATTGCCTTCCACCTCTCCCAGAGTTAAACTCCACTGATTTTTTAAAAGCTCCTAGGGTTAAGTCCAGCTGGTTCTCAAAGCCAGATGTTATTGGGACTCAGCTTCCCAATGCAGTTGCCCAGTGCCAGGGGTATCTTGTGCAGGGTCTGATGCTCTAGCTTCTCTGTGCTTATGATATCCAGGGGTTTGGTTCCCAACCACGTATCCACTCCTCCTACCCTTTTTGGTGACTTTCTCTCCATGATTAGCTGTTGTAAATGTATTCTACCAGTCTCCAGATCATTGTCAGAGTTAGTTGCTTAGATGTAGCTATCTCGGTATGTCCATGGGATGAGGTGAGCTCAGGATCATCCTACTCTGCCATCTTCCCAAAACTCTTGCTTGTTTTATTCTATTGAGTTGTATGCATTCTTTATATATTTGGATATTAACCCCTTATCAGATATCAGAAGCTTTTTAGTTTGATGTAGTCCTCCTTGTTTACTTGTACTTTTGTTGCCCTTGCTTTTGATGTCATATCCAAGTCACAGCCAATCAGTCAAGCATAAGTGACAATCTGCACTTGGCAATTGGCATTTGAAGTTGGGGGCGGGTTGTCTTGTGGAACTGAGCCTTTTAACCTGTGGGATCTGACGCTATCACAAGGTAAATACTGTCAGAATTGAGCTAAATTGTAGGACACCCAGCTGGTGTCACAGAAATGCTTCATGTGGGAAAACCCCACACACATTTGGTGACCAGAAGTGTTATGAGTATGATAGTAGTGTGAGAAGTAAAGGTAACACATAGGAGAGGAACACTGGGTATTTTTTCTGAAAACAACCACACCATTTTGATTGTTATAGCTATGTAACGTAGTTTGAAATCAGGAAGTGTGATACCTCCAGTTTTCCTTTCTTGGGATTACTTTGGCTATTATGTGGTTCCATACAAATTTTAGGATTGTTTGTTTTATTTCTATGAAAAATGCCATTGAAATTTTGATAGGGATTGCATTGAACCTGTACATTGCTTTTGATACTATGGACATTTAATAATATGATTTCTTCCAATGCATGACCATTATATATCTTTCCATTTATGTATGTATTCTTCAATTTTTTCATTCATATCCTGTAGTTTTCAGTATAAAGTTCATTCACCTCCTTGATTAATTTTATTCCTAGCTATTTTGTTCTTTTTGATTGATTTGTCTAATATAAATATAGCTACCTCAGCTTTCATTTGGTTTCTATATGCATGGAATATCTTTTTCCATCTCTTCACTTACAACCTGTGTATTTCCTTATATCTGAAGTCAGTCTCTTGCAGGCAGCATATAGATGGGGTTTTTTCCCCATAAATTCAGCCTCTCTATGTCTTTTGATTGGATAATTTATTCCATTTAAAGTATGTATTGATAGGTATGGGCTTATTGCCATATTGTTTATTGTTTTCTGGCTGTTTAGTAGTTCTTCTTTTGCTGTTCCTTTGTGATTTGATGATTTTCTGTATCTCAACGAAAGCAGCAGCTTTAAAGTATGCAAATATGCCTCTTTCAGGGATGACATGATGATGGGTGTTTCTATCTCTTCCTTCTTCATTTACCCTTGGCTTGATAGAAGTTAAGAACTACTTACTTGGGGTATCTGGTGGCTCAGTCGTTAAGCATCTGCCTTCAGCTCGGGTCATGATCCCAGGGTCCTGGGATCGAGCCCCACATTGGGCTCCCTGCTCAGCGAGAAGCCTGCTTCTCCCTCTTCCACTCCCCCTGCTTGTGTTCCCTCTCCTGCTGTCTCTCTGTCAAATAAATAAATAAAATCTTTTTTTTTTTTTAAAGAACTACTTACTTGTTTGCTACTATCTCACTGAACCCATGATCATGAGCCCTCCTTGCCACCAGAGCCAGGCTATCAGGGGATGTATTCTCTGGACAGCAGCCATAAAATCCTGGGCATCAGATGTAGGCAAAACTCCTTTCACAGAGACATCGGGGACCTGGTGGGGAGTGGGAGAACAGGCAGAAAGAGATACGAAGATAGTGTCCATTGGCCAGCCTCTTCCCAGGGAAGGATTGCAGTCAGACCCTAGATAAATGTTAAATTAGAAACATGTTCCTCAGGCCACAGGTTTTAAGATCTGCAAATATGGAAAGTCATGGAAGGACAGGGAGTTTCAGTCTGCTGCCTCTGTTGTGCCCTGGCAGCATAGCTGTTTAAGAACTATTGCTCTGTTACAGTCCTGTGGAACTCATGAATATAAACCTTTGGCCACCAAAGCCAGGTGATCAAGGAATGTGTCCCCTGAGTGGCAGCCACAAAAGCTAGGGAGCCAGACAGGTGCACAAGTACCTTCCTAAAAGATACCAGCCATCTGGAGCAAGGCAGAAGGAGAGTACAAAGATGGCACCCAGTGGCCCCCCACCCAGTCTCTGGAGATTATTTCAGTCAACCCTGCATATGTGTTAAGTTAACTTTAAGAACTTTTAAGATAAGCAGATAGGCCTCTTTTGTGGAAAGACTGGGAGTTGCAGTCTGCTGCCTCTTCACTAAGCCCTGAGTTAATATAGTCACAGTGAATCCTCATGAGGCTGTTAAGAACTGTATTTTAGTTTGTGATAATCTTGTGGATCTCATGAACATAGGCCCCATTGGCTTTCAGAGCTAGATGTTTTAGAGCCTACCTCTCAGATGGAAGTCTTAAAAGTTTGGGCACAACTGTAGGTCCAAACACTTCACTACTCAGGGAGAAGCTGGGAGTCCTGAGTTCCCTACCCATTCTGTGTTGTCACACCATGGGATGGCTTTATACTGAGATTGTGTCCCAGCCCCTCTTACCTATTTCAATATGGATTTTTTTTCATTTGCCTAATGTGTTGGAATCACTCAGCTAGTTTCTGGATTTCTTTCAGAGGGAATTATTCCATATGTTGCTTCCATTCTGGAAGGAGGTAAGTTTAGGATGTCACTATCTTGAACCAACCTCTCCTGATCTCTGGAATTTTAAATTTTTTAACCATTCCTATGTATGTTCTTTTATAGGGCTATTATTAAACCTTTAAAGGACATGTCAATATTAAACCTTTAAAGGATATTTCAATATGACATTTCTAACTTCTATAAATGTTTATCAAATTTGTAATCTTGTGTAAATTATTGAACTATTTCATATACTTATAGTTGACTTTTTTCCATTTTTCTTTTGAAAACTTTAAACACTTAAGCCAGTTTGGACATATTAGCTATGTTTAATCATAATTATTATATATTTTGTACCATTTATCTTATCATAAATGTAAATTCCGTTATGACACTGCTTTGGACACTGGAATCTACATTCTGGAAATATGTTCATTTGCTTATAATGTTGGGTTCTGATAAGGCCCAAGGCAGAAAAACTAGGATCACAGTGAGTGTTATGCATGTTTTCACTGCGTCAGGAGTGCTGTGCAGATTTCCCTATGGCAGAGACCCAAGAACAAGCTTCTCACTGAAGGCCTTTATAAAATGCTAACAAATAACCCACTGGGTGTATTTATAAGAGATGTGTGAGAGAGCCTGACTGGAACTGTCATGCACAAGCTGGTGGGCATCCAAAGCCCATGCACTCAAAAGAAAAATTAAATGTGGTTTGCTTAGTTTTTATTTCCTACTTACTTAGGAGAAACAATGAAATAGCTATAGTGAAAACAAGCTTTTTCTCACTGGATTCCATCACTTGAAAGAATCACAGAATTTTCCCCTGGAAATATCTTTGGCAATCATCTAATTCAACACTACCCCTTCCCTGGTTTTATTTCATACTTCATTTACCCATTTGCTGGCACGGACAATTCTTTTTAAAAATATCTATACACATAAATATTTGTGCATGAATACCCAACGTGAAAGTTACACAGGATTCGCTTATGATAGGTTATGTATGTTATTTCCCTTGCATCTTTCCTCCTTAAAGTTCTAATGCAATGAACTTTCCTGAGTAAACATTAGAAAAACCACATTAAATACTTAATTTTGTGATGCCTAAATGCTACAGGAACAAGGAGTAATTTGGAATGGAGAAAAGGCAAAACCATAGAAGACACATGTGAGAATCAGAGGGCTAAAGGAGGTTAAGGAGAAAGGCTTAGGTTCTCCCCAGGCACTCACTTGAACTAAGTAGACAATCAGAATGGGTCACCAAGTAGAGAAGTAGGAAAGGAGTCAGGCTGCTGTAATTAAGACCCTTAATTTGGAAAAAATATCATAGTCAATTTTCCTTCAATGTCCAATTACTTTCATTGGAAGTAAGACAATTGGAACATGTCCCTCCTCTTTTTCTGCCACTCCTGTGCTTGCTGAGCAGCACAAAAGAAGTGCAGCAGAGGAGCTAGGGCTGGATATGAAGAGCAGTGAATAGCCTGGTATTGGGAAATGGAAGGAGATTTCAGGTTCAAATATTAGTTCTGATACTAGCTTGTTGTGTTACCTGGAGCATTGCTCAACCTTTCCTAACCTCAATTTCCCCCTTTTGATTAGTTGACATTAGAGTGGTGACTTCTGTAAGATCCCTTCCAGTTCTAACATCCTATGATTACAGGTGTTGAGCATCTCTTGACCAGAGCCTTGCCTTAACATAAACTCCCATAAACATGGGAGTCTCTGAAACCTAATTCCAATGAGCCCCTATCTGAGTGTGGTAGAAGGACCTCATAAGAGCCCAGTATCTTTTATAAAGCCATCACCTAAAACAAGGTTTACACAAGCTCAGTTTTAGACATTGCACTTGCCACAGCATGCCTATAAATTGCAAACCCGAAATAAATTCATTCACTCATTAAGTAAAATGCCAGGCTCTAGGGTTGGAACTTTGAATAGGAAGATAAAAAACATAGCCCTTACCCTCAGGAATCCAGAGATAACTTTTATTCTATGAGTAGTGGAGAGGCAATGCGCATAGAGGGCTGAGAATGCCAGATGGAATGATAAACCCATTGCAAGAAGAGAAGGATAATCCAGGGAAGGCTACAGGAGCATTGTGAGCATTTGTGGGGGATGTTCCAGAGGAGGCTACACAGTGTTTGAGAAGGTTACAGAAGCATGAGCGTTTGTGAGACAGTAATGGGCAGAGAACATTTTTAGGCTGAAGGAACAGTTTGGATAAAGGCAGAGTGAAAGGCCATTGCTGTTTCAAGAAATGCTTTAAAATGTACTGAAGCTGAAATCTATGAGTATAGGACAACAGTGGCCAGGAAGAAAAGGTGTGAACAAGGTCGAGACCAAATTGTAAATGTTCTGATATGCCTGACAGAGGAATCTGGAATTAACTCCTATGGGCAACTGCTGCGAATTGAGAGGTTTGCAAGCATGAGCTAGACACTGATTTGTATCTAGGAGGAAAATGTGCTGATAGCAGCAAGAAGGATCAAAGAGACTGAGGAAAGGCTGGTGGAATGGAAACCAGAGAGGGAGTTACTGCAGAGCAGGTAACCAGCTCATCCTGACTCATACCATTTGCCATTTGCAGGATGGAGTCTGAATTATATTAGCACACCCGTTCTTGTCTGATCAGGAGTATAAACAGAGGTGCAGAAAAGCTTTCCAGGAATCATAATGGGACTAACACAGATCTCTAGATAAATAGTGACAGTCTTTTTAAAAAATTAATTTCTAAAAATTCCAGTGTAACTAACATAGTGTTATATTAGTTTCAGGTGTACAATATGGTGATTTAACAATTCTAGACAAAACTCAGTGCTCATCCCCTCCAATAAGTACACTCTTAATCCCCTTCACCTATTTCACCCATCCACCCACCCACCTCCCCTCTGGTAATCACCAGTTTGTTCTCTAAGAGTTGAGGCTCCTAGATGTCTCAGGGGATTGGGCGTCCAACTCTTGATTTCTGCTCAGGTCATTTTCCCAGGGTCATAGGATCAAGCCCCACACCCAGCTCCATGCTCAGCAGGGAGTCTGCTTGGGATTGTCTCTCTCCCTCTCCATCCCCCCCATTTATGCTCTCGTCTCTCTCTCTCTCTCTCTCTCTCTCTCTATCTCAAATAAATCTTTTTTAAGTGTTTTTTTCTCTTTCTTTGTTGTGCTTATTAAATTCCACATATGAGTGAAATCATATAGTATTTGTCTTTCTCTGACTGACTGACTTCACTGAGCATTATATCCTCTGGGTCTGTCCATTTTGTTGCAAATGGCAAGATTTCACTCCTTTTTATGGCTGAGTAATATTCCATTATTTATATATACACCATATCTTCCATATCCATTCATCTGTTGATGGATAATGAGGTTGTTTCAATATTGTAAATAATGGTGCAATAAACATATGGGTGCATATATCTTTTTCATTTAATGTTTTCATTTTCTTTGGGTGAATACCCAGTAGTGGAATTACTGGATCATATGTTAGTTCTATTTTTAATTTTTTGAGGAACTTCCATATTCTTTTCCACAGTGGCTGCACCAGTTTGCATTCCCACCAACAGTGCAAGAAGGTCCATTTTTCTCCACATCCTTGCCAACACCTGTTGTTTCTTGTGTTTTTGATTTTAGCCATTCTGATGGGTATGAAGTGATAGCTCATTGTGGTTTTGATGTGAATTTCCCTGATGATGAGTGACGTTGAACATCTTTTCATGTGTCTGTTAACAATCTATATGTCTTCTTTGGAGAAATATCTGTTCATGCCTTCTGACCATTTTCTCATTGGATTATTTGTTTTTTTGGTGTTGAGTTGTATAAGTTCTTCATCTGTTTTGGATACTAATCCTTTATTGGATATATATCATTTGCAAATATCTTCTCCCATTCAGTAGGTTGTCTCTTTGTTTCGTTGATTTTTTTTCCTTTGCTATACAGAAGCTTTTTATTTTGATGTAGCCCTAAAAGTTTATTTTGGTTTTTGTTTCCCTTGCCTTAGCAAACATATCTAGAAAAATGTTGCTTCAGCTGATGTCAAAGAAATTACTGTTTATGCTCTCTTTTAGGATTTTTATGGTTTCGGGTCTCACATTTATGACTTTAATTCATTTTGAGTTGATTTTATGTATGGTGTAAGAAAGTGGTCTGATTTCATTCTTTAGCATGTAGTTGACCAGTTTTCCCAACATGACTCATTGAAGAGATTCTTTTCCCCATTACATATTCTTGCCTCCTTTGTTATATTTTAATTGACCAAATGGGTGTGGGTTTATTTCTGGGATCTGTATTCTGTTCTTTTGATCTATGTGTCTGTTTTTGTGCCAGTACATACTGTTTTGATTAATATGGCTTTGTAATACATCTTGAAATCTGGGATTATGATACCTCCAGTTTTGTTCTTTTTCGAGATTGCTTGGCCTATTCAGAATCTTTTGTGGTTCCATACAAATTTAGGATTATTTGTTCTAGTTCTGTAAAGAAAAAAAGTTGGTATTTTGATAGGGATGGTATTAAATCTGTAGATTGCTTTGTGTAGTATGGACATTATAACAATATTTGTTCTCCCATTCTATCAACATGGAGTATCTTTCCCTTTGTGTCATATTTGATTTCTTTCATCAATACTTTCCAGAGTACAGGTCTTTCACCTCTTTGGTTAAGTTTATTCCTAGGTATTTTATAATTTTTGGTGCAGTTGTAAATGGGATTGTTTTCTTAATTTCTCTTTCTGTTACTTCATTATTAGTGTATAGAAATGCAACAGATTTCTTTATATTGATTGGGTACCCTGATATTTTACTGAATTTACCAGTTCAAGTAGTTTTTTGGTGTTGTCTTCGGGGTTTTTTATGTAGTATCATGTCATCTTCAAATAGAGTTTTACTTTCTTACCTTATTTCTTTCTGTTGTCTGATGGCTGTGGCTAGGACTTCCAGCACTATGTTGAATAAAATTGGTGAGAGTGGACATCTTTGTCTTGTTCCTGATCTTAGGGGGAAAAGCTCTCAGTTTTTTATCACTGGGTATGATGTTAGCTGTGGGTTTTTCATATGTGTCTTTATTATTTTGAGATATGTTCCCTCTACCTACCTCACTGAGAGTTTTTGTCGTGAATGGATGATGTACTTTGTCAAATGCTTTTTCTGCATCTATTGAAATGATCATATGGTTTTTATTCTTTCTCTCATTTATGTGATGTAATCCACTGATTGACTTGCAAAAATTGAATCACCCTTGCATCCCAGGAATAAATCCCACTTGATTATAGTGCATGATTTTTTTAATGTATTCAGTTTGCTAATATTTTGTTGAGGATATTTGCATCTATGTTCATCAGAGATATTGGCCTGTAGTTCTCTTTTTTGTATTGTCTTTATCTGATTTTGGTATCAGGGTAAGATTGGCCTCATAGAGTAAATTTGAAAGCATTCCTTCCTCTTCTATTTTCTGGACTACTTTGAAAACAATAAGTATGAATTCTTACTTAAATGTTTGGTAGAATTTGCCTTTGAATCCATCTGGTCCTGGACTCTTATTTGTTGGGAGTTTAGTACTTACTGATTCAACTTCATTGCTGATAATCAGTCTGTTCAAATTTTCTATTTTTTTCTGATTCAGTTTTGGGTGGCTCTATGTTTCTAGGAATTTATCCATTTTTTTCTAGGTTGTCCAATTTGTTGGCATATAATTTTTCATAACGTTCTCTTATAATGTTTTCTATTTCTGTGGTGGTGGTTGTTATTTCTCTCTTTCATTTCCAATTTTATTTGAGTCCTCTCTCTTTTTTGTTTTTAATGACCTAGCTAAAAGTTTATCAATTTTGTTGATCTTTTCAAAGAATCATCTCATGATTTCATTGATGTGTTCTATTGTTATTTCAGTTTCTATATCATTTATTTCTGCTCTGATCTTTATTATTTCCTTTCTTCTACTGGTTTTGCATTTTGTTAGCTCTTGTTTTTCTAGCTCCTTTAGGTGTAAAGTTAGATTGTTTAAGATTTTTCTTCTTGAGTAGCCCTGTATTGCTACAAACTTCCATCTTAGAATAACTTTTGCTGTATCCCAAAGATTCTGGACTATTGTGTTTTTGTTTTCATTTGTCTCCCTGTATTTTTTTAATTTCCTCTGATTTCTTGGTTGGCCCATTCATTGTTTAGTAACATGTTTTTTTAACTTCCATGTATTTGTGCTCTTTCCAGATTTTTTTCTTGTGAATGATTTCTAGCTTCATAGCATTGTGGTCAGAAAAGATGCAATGATGTGACTTCAATCTTTTTTAATTTGTTGAGACTTGTTTTGTGGCCTAACATGATCTATCATGGAGAATGTTCCATGTACACTTGAAATAAATATGTATTCTTTTGTTTTAAGATGGGATGTTCTGAAGATATCGGTTAGATCCATCTAGTCTGCTGTGTCATTCAAAGCCATTATTTCCTTGTTGATTTTCTGTTTGAATGATCTGTCCATTGATGTAAGTGGTGTATTAAAGTTTCCTATTTCTATTGTGTATCAATTACTTCCTTTATGTTTGTTAATAGCTGCTTTATGGATTTGGGTGCTCCCATGTTGGGTGAAGAAATACTTATCATTGTTATATCTTCTTGTTGGATTCTTCCCTCTATGGTTATTTCATGTCCTTCTTTGTCTCTTGTTACAGTCTTTGTTTTAAATCTGTTTTGTCTAATATAGGTATTGTTACTCCAGCTTTCTTTTCACTTCCCTTTGTATGATAATTGTTTTTCCTTCCCTTCACTTTCAATCTGCAGTTGTCTTTAGGTCCAAAATGAGTCTCTTGTAAGCAGCATATGGATTGGTCTTGCTTTTTTTATCCATTCAGTCACCCTATGTTTTTTGATTGGAGCATTTAGTCCATTTACATTCAAAGTAACTATTGACAGGTATGTACTTATTGCCCTTTTGTTACTTATCTTATGGTTGCTTTTGTAGTTCCTCATTGTTCCTTTCTTCTCTTGCTCTCTTCTCTCATGGTTTGCCAGCTTTCTTTAGTGTTATACTTGGATTCCTTTATTTTTTTGTATATTTGTTACTAGTTTTTTATTTGTGGTTGCCATTACTTTTATGTATAACATTATATATATATATAAAACAGTCTATATTAAGTCGATGGTCACTTTGTTTGAACCCATTCAAAAAGTACTAAAATTACTCCTCTCCTTCCTCCCCAGGTTTTAGGTATATAATAGCATAGTTTACATCTTTTTATTTTGTAAATCTCTTGACTGATTTTTATAGATATACTTTATTTTACTGCTTTTGTGCTTTCTACTTTTCTTACTCCTGCTTATGGTGTTTTCTTTCTACTCAAAGAATCCCCTTTAACATTTCTTATAAGGCTTATTTAGTGGTGATGAATTCCTTTAATTAGTGGTGACGAATTCCTTTAACTTTTGTTTGTCTGGGGAACTCTTTATCTTTCCTTCTATTCTGAATGATAGCCTTGCTGGATAGATTATTCTTGGTTGCGGGTTTTTTTCTTTCAGCACTTGGAATAAATCATGCCACCCTCTTCTGGCCTATAGAGTTTGTGCTGAAAAATCAGCTGATAGCCTTATGGGGTTTCCTTTGTATAGAACTGTTATTCCTCTCTGTTGTTGCTTTTAAAATTCTCTTTATCACTAATTTTTTGCCACTTTAATTACTATGTGTCTTGGTGTAGACCTCCTTGGGTTGATTTTTTTTTTTTTTAAGATTTTATTTATTTATTTGACAGAGAGAGAGAGAGTGAGAGAGGGAACACAAACAGGGGGAGTGGGAGAGGGAAAAGCAGGCTTCCCACTGAGCAAGGAGCCCAACTGGTTCCATCCCAGGACCCTGGGACCATGACCTGAACTGAAGGCAGACACTTAATGACTGAGCCACTCAGGCACCCCAGGTTGATTTTTTTTTTTTGAGAATTTATTTATTTATTTGTCAGAGAGAGAGAGAGGGCAAGCAGAAGCAGGGAGAGCTGCAGGCAGAGGGAGAAGCAGGCTCCCCACTGAGATCGGATCCTGATGCAGGACTCAGTCCCAGGACCCTGGGATCATGACCTGAGCCAAAGGCAGATGTTTAACCAACCGAGCCACCCAGGCATCCCTCCTTGGATTGATTTTGTTAGGGGCTCTTTGTGCCTCCTGGATCTGGATGTTTGTTTCCTTACCCAGATTCAGGAAGTTTTCAGCTATTATTTCTTCAAATATTCTTTCTGTCCCCTTTTCTCTCTCTTCACCTTCTGGGATCCCTGTAATGTGAATATTACTATGCCTGATGGTGTCACTGGTTCTCTATGTCTATCTTCATTTATTATTATTGTCTTTCTCCCATTCAGCTTGATTGCTTTCCATTACTCTGTTCTCCAGGTTTGCAAGCACCCTACTGTTGTGACTGAACCATGTTTGCCTTCAGTCCAGCTGTCTACGAAGGCTCTCTTTGCCTCTTTCAGGCAGGGTTTGGGCCCCATGTTGTTAATGGTCCAGTCTGCGGACACTTTGGTTAAGTTGGGTCAGACCAGATGTTTTCTAGAGCTGCAGTCACACTGAAATGCAAGGCACTTTCCTGCCTTGTCCCTGAGAGGCTTTCATTTGTGGGTGGGGCCTGTAGTCAGACCAGATGTCTGCCCCAGCCCACTGCTGAGGCCTCAGTTGAACTGATATTTGTGGTTATATTCCCCTCTCCATGTTCAGGAGTCACTTTGGAGTGGTGCTTGCCTGTGAGGGTGTTGCCTGTACAATGTCATGGGACAGGTTAGAGGGGCTGGGTCACAGAAGACCATAGGTGTGGGACATGCTGTTAGCCAGCTAGGTTGAGAGTGTTCACACTGCATTGATTTATACAGTTGCCAGTGTATCTAGGCTCGGGGGGACAGGGGAGGGAAATGGGACCCACCAGGTGTTTTGTTCTTAGAGAAATCTCCTAAAAATCCTTGCCCCTTAGCATACATTCTGAGATTAGTAAATAAATCTTCCCATATACCTCAGGCATTTTTCAAACTGCTGCTTCTATGCTGCATCTCAGTGGAGCCGTTTGTTGTGCTGTCTCTTTAAGGGCAGGAACTCAGTTTCCTATCACACTCTGGCTTTCCCACACCCAAGATGCTTTTTAAAGTTCCAAGTGTTAAGCCCCACTGATTATAAAAAGTTGCAGAATTAAGCCCCTCTTAATATTTGTCTTCCCAGTGCATGGCCCTCTTGCCTGGGGTGCCCAGTGTGGGGTCTGCTCCTCTCCCTTCTTCATGTTTGCAGTGGCCCTCCCTTCTGTGGATAGTCACATAGGTCAGCTTGGTTCCCAACTGTATCTCTGCTCTTCTTAACCCTCTTCAACATGGCCTCTTCTCTACATTTATCTTGGACAGTCTGTTCTGGGTCATTTTCTGAGTTATTTACACTAATATGGATGTTATCTAGGTGTATCCATGGGAAAAGGTGAGTTTAGGATCCTCCTACTCTGCCATCTTTCCCAAAACTAGTGACAGTCTTATTACATAAATAAGACCATCATATTTCTTATTATACAATTTACTACACAAATGTATTACATAAATCTTAGTACACACTTTATTATAGAAATTCATAGTATGCTACTATCTCTGTTATAATCCACATCCTTAAGGAAGTCTTCCAGAATGGATGTCCATTTCACCATCACCATTCTCTTTCCTCTACTGTTGGCCTTGTCTGAACTGTGGACATCTGGGTGCTGATATTCACCTTTATAGAAATGGCACAGATATTTACAGGCTTTGTTTTGTTTTTGTTTTACAAGGAATAAGCAAGATAATTTCATAGAATCACATACGTATACAGAAAACTCACATCTTGGGTAAATATGAAAAATATCTCAAGATTTCCCATTTCTTCCTACCAAATTCCACTTCTTAGTCTTAACAATAATTTAAAGCCCGATAGTGTGACTGCTGTTACACTGAGAGAATGCCTTTGAAATACCAAAAGTAAGGGCACTTTTATATTTCTACAGCTGCCCAAACTCCTAGCACCCCTTGCCTCGGGATCTCACAATGCTTTACAAAAGTAAAATTCATTAAGGCTTTCTTGTAAAGTGGGAAGCATTATTAGTCTCATTTCACACAGACAAGACAAAATAGAGAGATGTCTTTCAGGTTCCTGTCCAAGGTCAATTCTTAGTGGCAAAACTAGAAACAACTCAGTTACGGGCTCTCAACTATTATCAAGCAGCTATGCACTTTCAAGTAAAGCTGAAGTAACTTACCTATAGCCGGAGTAAATTGCATTTCAGAATAGAAATAAGAACGTGGCCTACTGCTAGCTCTTGCACATTACCTGTATCTTCTCCAACGAGCACCAATTGACCTTCCCCAGAAGGATGCAATCTGATTACTACCTAAATAGACTGATATAACACATTCCAGATCACATCAGCCCTGCAAATGGTAACTGAAAGAGTCAAACACATAAATAAGGCATGCCTACCCCAGAGACATAGGTGAGGTGAGAAAGGAGAGGACCTTTAAAGAATGAACCCTAGAAAGAGAAAGTAAAAGAATGAAAATAAATCTATGTGTCTTCAAATCATATATCATATATATGACATAATATATAAACATATATGATACATGTTATGTGTAATGTGTATATGAAACACAAAAATGTGTAACATGTATTGTTTATGACATATTTTGTATAACATGGTCTTTATTTACACATTTTATGTTATATATTTATACATAAATATACAATATGGTGTGTTAAATAAATACATATATGTTTTTATATATATAAAACAATGAAGTTTAAGACACAAAATATGATGACTATGTATCAGCCCATTGAAAATCTAGCATGGAATCTAATAATGCACCTCATGATATGTAATACAGAAAAGATTTAATGCTATGGTGTTGGACTTTCTATGAGAAAAAATATATTTTTTTATTTTTTTTATTTTTATTATGTTATGTTAGTCACCATACAATACATCATTAGTTTTTGATGTGGTGATCCACGATCCATTGTTTTAATTCTATAATTATGAAATCTGTGCTTTAATTTATATTTCTAGAATAAAAGAAATGTCATGTTGAACAATGATAGGTTTTTCAGGTAATAAACACATTTTGGAGAGGCAAGTTAATTTCTTCAAATTAGGCAAACATCTTACAACTGGAAATCTAAGAAGAGATGGTAAAATATGTTTAAGAAGTAGTCGTCTGTACATAAAATTGATGTACTAGGATAAGTACAGTATGATAGTACTAAACCATATATGCCACAGTTGAGAAAGAAAGATGGTTTAGAACTTTAATTCCTCAGCTACAAGGTTTTTTTATACCAGAAGTTAAAGTGGGAAGATAACACATTATTATAGGGTTCAATAGAGATTTGACAAAGTTTAATTAAAATTGTCTTAGATAGATATACATATATTTCTGGTCTTTACAAAATAGTTTCATGGACTGATAGATTTTGAATAAAGAGAAACTCTAACTTCTTGAATATATACATTTATACCATCTCTTAGTAACAATAAAATTGTTTTCATTACCATGTGTAGAATGACCTTAGCGGACTAAAGTTCTTCTGAATAATAAACGTCCTACAGAAGGATACTAGAAAATAAATGGTTGAGTTTGGTGATTTTCTAGTCTTACATATTTGAACCTAATTCTTGTGAGTTTATTTTCTAAGGTGGTGTCACTGAGTGTAACTTTCATCTTAATTAGCATTGTACCTGACATTTCATCGTGGTCAGTCAGTATTCATTGAATGAATAAACTCTGCCTCAACATAGTTGGAATTTTTCACTCCTCGTGTCCCACCCTCAGCCCAATGAGTGAGAACACAGATGGCCTGGGAGGACCCTGTCTGTTACTGCTCCCAGACAACAGTGAGGCCAGACCATCCGAAAGTCAGCTGCCCAGCTGATACTGGCACTTGGTAAACCCAGATTTAGGAATTGTTCCTTCCCTATACTCCTGTTCCCAAAGCTACTCAAAGAATCTAGGGATACAAAGCCTGTCGTTTGCAATTCATTTTGTACCACCTTGCCCCCTGCACGTTCTTGCTCGCAGTACAGAGGCAGATGAGCAGGTCACAGCAGGAAAATTTTCCCTGTCTTCATAGCTTTCATAATTTTGCCAGTGGCCCAGTTGTACAAATATGTTTGGACACCAATGTCAACCATTCCCGAACTCCAGTGTATCACATATTTTTGTCAAGGTATCCTTTAGGTTAGGTTCCCCAGAAGGAGATCCTGAAACTAGGACTTGAGGATAGGCAGTTTATTTGAGAGATGATCCCAAGAAAGACCAGTAGGAGAGTGAGTGAGACAGGAAAGGAGAAAAAAACAGTAGAAGATGTGTTGATAAGCAAGTTACTACTGGAGGCCACTAGGACTCCATCCTGCTAAAGACCTCTGAAAGATGTCCGAGAATGCTACAGAGCTGTCCTGCTCAGGAAGAAGGAAGCTGGAAAAGCTATCTGCCAACTCATGTCCATCACTGGTTGAGGTGACTCCTGAGGTGTTCATTCTGCTGGCACTTTCAGCCTGCTCTGTAAGTTCCCAAGCTTCCTCCTGAGGCCAGAGAAGTGCCTCAAGAGAGTCACAGGGGCTTGTAGCAAGAGTGTCTACCACAAGGTCTTACACAGCACTGCAATTTGAATCTATTTAGATATTTGGAAAACCCAGGGTCCATAATTTTCTGCTGTGCTGGATATCTTCCACTCACCTTTATGTCTGTTAATATTACTTTATATATTTAGGTGTTCCTATGTTGGGTGTCCAAAATACATAAAGAACATATAAAACTCAACACCCAAAAAACAAATATTTCAATTAAAAAATGAGTAGGACACATAAACAGACATTTCTCCAAAGAAGACATCCAGATGGCCAACAGACTCATGAAAAGATGCTCATCATCACTCATCATCAGGGAAATAGAAATAAAAACCACAATGAGATATCACCTCACACCTGTCAGAATAGCTAAAATCAAAAACACAAGAAACAACAGGTGTTAGTGAGGATGTGGAGAAAAAGGGACCCTCTTGCCCTGTTGGTGGGTGCAGCCACTGTGGAAAACAATATGGAGGTTCCTCAAAAAGTTAAAAATAGAACTACCCTGGGGCACCTGGGTGGCTCAGCTGTTAAGCATCTGCCTTTGGCTCAGGTCATGATCCCAGGGCCCTGGGATGGAGCCCTGAAGCAGGCTCCCTGCTCAGCGAGCCTGCTGTGCTCTCTCTCTCTCTCTCTCGCTCTCTCTCTCGCTGTCAAATAAATAAGTAAAATATTTTAAAAATAGAACTATTCTACCTTCCATTTCCTAAGATATGGAAGCAGCCCAAGTGTCCATCAATAGATGAATGGATAAAGACATGGTGTATATGTATACAATAATAATATTCAGCCATAAAAAAGAATAAAACCTTGCCATTTGCAACAACATGGTTGGAGCTACAGAGTATAATGCTAAGCAAAATAGAGAAAGACAAATACCATATGATATTTGGTATAAACAAACAAATGAGCTAAGGACAAAAAGAGAGTGACAAACCAAGAAACAGACTCTTAACTAGAAAGAACAAGCTGATGGTTACCAGAGGGGGGATGGGTGGGGGATGGGTTAAATAGGTGATGGGATTAAGTAGTCCACTTGTCATGATAAGCACCAGATCATGAATGGAATTGTTGAATCACCGTATTGTACACCTGAAACTAATAGAGAACACTATGTTATCTATACTAGAATTAAAAACTTAAAATAAAAATTAGAACTGCCATACAATCTAGCAATTGCACTTCTGAGTATTTATCAATGGTAAACAAAATGTTAATTTGAAAAGACAGTTGGGGCGCCTGGGTGGCATAGTCAGTTATGACTATGGTTTTGGCTCAGGTCATGATCTCAGCATCGGGAAATTGAGCCCTGTGTCAGGATCTGTGCTCAGCATGGAGTCTGCTTAAGACTCTCCCTCTGTCCCTCCCTTCACACGTGTGCTCACACTCTCGCTCTCTCTCAGAATAATTAAATTCTTTTAAAAAAAAAGAAAGAAAAGATATATGCACCCTTATGTTTACTGCAGCATTATTTACAATAGCCAAGATATGGAAACAACCTAATTGTCCATTGACAGATGAATAGAGAAAGAAGATGTGGTATATATATATTCAATGGAAAATTAGCCCAAAAAAAGAATGAGGTCTTGCCATTTGTGACAACATGGATGGACCCAGAGAGTATTATGCTAAGTGAGATAAATCAGACAAAAAAAATGGATACCATATGATTTCACTCATATGTGTAATCTAATAAACAAAACAAACAGTCTCAAAAATACAGAGAACAAATTGATGGTTGCCAGGGGGGAGGACAATGAAGGATGGGTGACATCAATGAAGAGGATTAAGAGATATAAAATTCTAGTTATAAAATAAATAAAAGGATGCAAAGTACAGTATAGGGAATATAGTCAATAATATAATAACTTTGTATGATAACTAGTCCTATGGTTGTGATTATTTTGCAATAATTTTGTAAACTAATAAATATTGTATGTCAAATATACTTAAAAAAATTAAAAAAGAAACCCTCCTCTATCTCTAAGCCCTTGACCAATTGAACCTCAACCTTCTTACTTCTTCACTATAAAAGAATGGCTAACAGTCAGGAAACTAGTTCTTTGTACATCAGATTTTCAGGCACTGCAGAGTTTGTAATAAAGAAGTAGTTAGTACCTATTCTCGTAGATCCTCAGGCACATCTGAGATGGAAATATAACTCATCATTGCTAACAAAAATCTATTCTGAGTCCAAGAAATATTTGTGGTTCCATTTTAATATCTCCTAATATAGTGATCTTTTTATAAGTTTCTCATAAGAAGCTGTAGAAGTGGTGATAAGGCTTAGTGATTTGAAGCCAGCACATCTTAATGTGCTTGTTGTCTGTGTGACTTTGGGAAAGTCACTCCTTAGTATTAAAATGTTATTGCAATATTGCCGATGTGTAACCCTCTCAGGAGCTTCCCATGTATAATTTGAAAGTGGCTCCCATATGTTGAGGGCAAGGAGAGACTGAAAAAAAGAGGTAGGCCACTCCAGGTTGGTAGGTGGCAATTTTAATAATAGCAAAGAGAATTTATATCAAAGGCTTGTCTTGGGCAGCAGCAAGACAACTGGATCTTTGCACCCACCCACCAAATCTTAAATTTTATAAAAAGGCCTTAACTGAGATTAGTCACATATAATGTGCAGATGTCAACAACACCAAATTATTATCTCAAGGCTTTGTCCTTGGAGTAGCCTCTGGGAGGGGAAAAGGCAAGGGGACCCATATTGCAGGAATAGGGGAGGGCATGATGAGCCTCTGAGTGCCTGGATCCAGCTCATAGATCAATGGGTGGTTACGTACGTCTTTTTGATGATGTTCACCAACGAACATGGACTCATTTTTTTCTTTGAGAATTCAGTAAGATGATGTATGTAAAGTATTTAACACATAATCTGGAACATTAAGTGCCCATTCCATCATTCAAAACATGTATTAAAAATCTTCCATGTACTTATGCAACTCAACACCAAAAAACCCACAAATAATCCAATTAAAAAATGGTGAGAAGGCAGGGACAGACATTTCTGCAAAGAAGACATATAGATTGTTAACAGATACATGAAAAGATGCTCAACATCACTCATCAGGGAAATTCAAATCAAAACCACAATGAGATATTACCTGACACCTGCCAGAATGGCTAAAATAAAAAACACAAGAAACAACAGGTGTTGGTAAGGATGTGGAGAAAAAGAAACCCTCTTGCACCATTGGTGGGAATGCAAACTGGTGCTCCCACTGTGGAAAATAGTATGGAGGGTCCTCAAAAAATTAAAAATAGTAATTTACTACTGGGTATTCGCCAAAAGAAAAAACATTAAAAAGATACAAGCACCCATAAGTTTATTGCAGCATTATTTACAATAGCCAAATTATGGAAGCAGCCCAAGTGTCCATTGACTGATGAATGGATATAGAAGAGGTGGTGTGTGTGTGTGTATGTGTGTGTGTGTGTGTGTGTGTGTGTGTGTGTATATGATGGAATATTACTCAGCCACAAAAAAGAATGAAATCTTGCCATTTGCAACAATATGAATGGATCTAGAGAGCATAATGCCCAGCTAAATAATTTCATCAGAGAAAGATGAATACCATATGATTTCACTTATGTGTGGAATTTAAGAAACAAATGCATAAACAGGAAAAAAAGAAAAACCAAGAAACAGACTCTTAACTATAGAGAACAAACAAATGGTTACGATAGGGGAGGTGGGTGGGTGGGTGGATGGGTGAAATAGGTGAAGGAGATTAAGAGTGTACTTATCTTGGGGCACCTGTGTGGTACAGTTGATTAAGCACTCAACTCCTGGTTTCAGCTTCGGTCATGATCTCAGGATCGAGCCCCAAGTTGGGCTCCTTGCTCAGCACAGAGTCTGCTTGAGATTCTCTCTCTCCCTCTCTCTCTCTCTCTCCCCCTCTGCCCCTCCTCCCGGTGCACTTGGTCTGTCTGTCTCTCTCTCAAATATAAATCAATAAATCTTTTTTTTAAAGTGCACTTAACTTGATGAGCACTGAGTAATATATAGAATTGTTGAATCACTGTATTGTACTAACTTGAAACTAACACTGTATTAAACAATACTGTAATTAAAATTTAAAAAAAAAATCTTACATGTACTAAGCACCACACTAGGTATTAGGTTTACAGCAGTGAACAAAGTCCCTATTTTGAGACCCTAAAAATGAAAAAATATATATATAGCAGGTCGTGGTAGGTGTTAGAATAAAGGACGAGTATATTCTATATAGTGATGGTGGGCAGAGCTGTTATTTTACAGGGTGGTCAGTACAGGCCATTAGATAAAGTGATATTTGAGCAGATACCTGAACTAAGTGAGGGAATAAACTATGTGGATATCTGGGAAAAGACTATTTGAGGCAGGGAGAAAAGCAAATGCAAAGGGGGGAGGTGCTTACCATATTCCAAGAATACTGAAGAGCCCTTGTAACCACAGCAAAATGAGCATGAAGGGGAGTATGGAGAGGAGGCCAGAGAGGTGACAGAGACCTAGATCTCATCGGCCACTGTAGGGACTTCCAATTTGACTCTGAGCAAGGTCAGGAAGCCGTCCCAGGGTTGTGAGCAGAGAGACATGATCAGACTTCAGTTTTAGCAGGATTGCTCTGGCTGCTATGTTGAGAATAGACTGAATAGGCAAGAGCAGAAGCAGGGAGACCAGCTGGAATGCTACTGCAGTAATCTACATAAGAAATGATGCTACTAGGGTGTAGCCATAGAGATGCCAAGAAGTGACAAGATTCTGGATATATTTTGAAGCTGATAAGATTGGCTGTTAGTTTGGATATAGAATGTGAGAAGGAGAAGCCTAAGGATGAGTCCAAGTTGTTTATCCTGAGTGACTAGAAGGATGCTGTTGCCATAACTAGCTGGGGACTGTTAAGTGAGCTGAAGTGAGTAGTGTAAGTTGAATTCCACAAGAATATATAGCTTATCTATGATATTTAGAGCCTTGGAACTAAATGATACAACCATTGTAATGATGTAGATAGTCCATTAATAAGAGCATCCGATGTGCAATAAATAAACATATGCCTTACAGGAAGTTTCCAGAGTAGAATGATGTTCTTCTAAAAATTGGTCCCTTTTGGTCAAAAAAAGAATCTAATTCAACTTCTAAATGCAACAGAAATGGAGCTACATAAAACATTTGTTGCAATTTGGCCAGAGCATTAATTTTAAATTGTGGTGCCCTGAGGACTTTAATTACTTCAATTGACAGGATATTGGTTTCCAGATCACTGGAACTGAGCTTATGTATCTTGAAAACACCAGGGTTGTATAGAGAAGGCAACTTTATCTGGGTTAGACTTTTGACAGAATTTCTTTACATCAGTATTCCGAAAGTTTAAGAATAATCCATCTAGAAATTTACTAGCTAGACTTAAGGAAAGCAAACATAGCACGCTCTTTTACAGTGATTTTACAAGAACTTGAAATATTATCCTGTAGCTCAGGGATCAGCAAGATTTTTCATGAAAGGCCAAATAGTAAGTATTTTTTCCAGTTTTATTGGAAAGTAATTGACATAAGTTTAAGGTGTAAAGGATGATGATTTAATTTTCATATATTGTGAAATGATTACCACCATAGGTTTAATTAACATCCACCATATAAATACAATAAAAAGACAAGAAAAAAAAATGTCTCTTTGTGACGAGAGCTCTTAGGATCTACTCTCTTAGCAACTTTCCTGTATATCACACAGTAGTATTACCTATAGCCATGTTATGTATTACATTCCTAACACGTTTGACCTTAGTACCTTTTGACCACTTTCCTCCAGTTCCCCTTCCTTACACTCCTTGCCTCTGGTAACCACAAATATGATCTCTTTTTCTATGAGTTTGGTGGGGGTGTTCTTCAAATAGTAAATATTTTAAAGCTTGCAGATCATATGGTCTCTGTTTAGACTACTCAACCCTGCCATTGTAGTGTGAGCAGCCATATATAATATGCAAGTGAATGGGCATGGCTGTTTTCCAATAAAACTTTATTTTTAAAAATATGCGGCAAGAATTTGGCTGGCTGGCCATAGTCTGCTTCTCCCCATCCCCACACCATGCAAAAGCTTAGAAAAACAGCTATATAAATTTTGTGCCCTTTCCAAGGGCTACCCCAGGTCGCTAGAGGCTTGGGCAATTCCTTGAGACCTGTGGGTAGGGACCTGAGGAGTACGGAGGCCATGTCTTCCTGTAATTTGTAAAAACCTACCACGTCAGTTTTAGCCCATTCCTGAAGGTACGATTTCCATGTCAGCAAGGAGGTGGTCATGGCTATGCCAAACCGCTGTTAGGAGGCATTCCTTATCCATGACATGACATAATGGGAATATGGGTACATAGGAGAACAAGCACCATTCCATGGAGATTTCTGTTTCTTACAAAGCCCAATAAATGGCCAGCATTTGACATTTTAGGTGGCTGTGGAGGGGAAACTATCTGGCCCAGATGCCCAAAGACAACAAACAGAAGCCATCTTTAGTCCATAGGTTCCCAAACTGTCCATGGTGGCCAGTGCCTCTACCCAGAAGGAAGAGCCAGGAAAACCAGGAGGACTTGATTAATTGACCTTCA
This sequence comes from Eumetopias jubatus, assembly GCF_037043125.1. NCBI lineage: Eukaryota > Metazoa > Chordata > Mammalia > Carnivora > Otariidae > Eumetopias > Eumetopias jubatus. Next base: position 94,003,423 of record NW_028274812.1, read on the forward strand.
TGCCAACTGCAAAGCTTGTTGTTGAACTTCTCCCCAGTAAAATGTGGAGAACTTGTGCATGACCGCATAAATGGGTTTAGGAATGATGGATAGGTATGGTATGTGTTGCTGCCAAAATGTGAAGAGGCTTCAGACATGTTGAACTTGCATTAGCATGGTAAGAAGCTGAATGGTTAATAATTAATGTTTAACTGCAAGCATAATTTCTCATCCTCTAGAGGAGCAATTAATACCCAGAAAGTTAAGAGTTGTGGCTGACCCTTGAATTTTATGGGGGTAATAGCCCAACCTCTATGTTGCAGATGGGTCACCAGCTGTATTAAAGCCTCACACACCATAACCTCCAAGGGACCCTGGATTAGAATGTCATCAACAGAGTGCCATAGAGTGCAAGAGGACATTGTAAGGGCAGCCAGGTCTTACCAACAAAGACTGTGAGCAAGAGCCAAGCTGTTATGATAGCCCAGAAGCAGCCGGGTAAAGGTATATGCAATGCCTCCAAAAGTGAAAGCAAACTGTGGCTGGGACCCACCGGTAACTGATACTGAAAAGAATGTATTAGCTAGACCCACCACAACAAAATAGTCCCCCTGGAGCCCTTCGGATGTCCTCAATTAACTGGACAGTGTTGGGAATGGGAACCTTAATAGGGGGCACCTGAGCATTTAAATTTCCATAGTGAACTGTAAATCACCACTCAGTAGTCACGGGCTTTAATACCAGCCAAAATGGGGGAAATGAAAGAAGAAATGATGTAAAATTTAATGACTCCTTCATTTAATAAATCTTCAATTTGGGGTGGCAATCTCTCAATCCCCTAATGTAAGTGATATTAGGCAGGATTTACCATCTTAATCAGAGGTGGCATTCTAACGGGCTCCTAATGTGCAGCTCCCACCAGGAAGGTCAGGAATTTGGATTTGTTCTAAATGGTATGGCTGTGTGTGTTAAGGCACCTATACCAATAAGAGGAAAGGGTAGGGCCTAAGGGGCCACTGCCACTGAATTTTCTTATATATATTTTATCTATTTATTTGAGAGAGTGAATGAGAGAGAGAGGGGGCACAAGTAGGGTGAGGGGGCAGAGGGAGAAGCAGACTCCCTGCTGAGCAGGGAGCCCCATGCAGGGCTGGATCCCAGGACTCTGGGATCATGACCTGAGCCAAAGGCAGACGCCCAACCAACTGAGCCACCCAGGAGCCCCGCCACTGAAGATGGTTCAAATGAAATGTTCACCCAGTGAAAGCTGAATGCTTTCTATTACCCTACCTGTTATGCCTTGTAATTTAAAGGGTGCCACTCAACTTATGTTTGGAGGGTTCCCGGGACACACTGTAATTTGGGTTTCCACGTCAATGAGAGCTGTAAAATGTTTGTTCTGTGTGTCCCAATAGGTAACTAAAGAAGTGTATGGGCAATTATACCCTGCAGGAGGGACATACTCTGGGGAACTGCTGGTCCTGAGGGCAAGGGCCTTGGTGGCTGCCCCTCTCAAAGATCAGGGTATGGGATCCTGGATCCCACTGCTGGGACTGAGGCCTTCAAGAGATGATGGCATTTGCCTGCAGAGTGGGGCAGGAGGTCTCTTGAAGAGCTTGGGGTGCCTGAGCAAAGGTTTGTAACTTATATGTGGACTTTCAGAAGTGAAGTCATTAGAAACCCCCGATCTCCAGAGCTGCCAGTATAGGGAAGCCTATTGATCATCATCATCTCAGGGGCTAGATCAAGGTGCCACCCCTTGGTGGGGACCGATGAGGGGTCTGAGAGCTACCATATGCCCCAGGGTCCCTCCATTGGTTCCTGGCTGAGGGACAGCAGGGCTCATTTGCCTTTACTGGCAAACAAGATTTGGGCTATAGGAAAAATTCTTTTTCATGTCTAACTACAGCACTGATGTGATCTAATGCCTGTTGTACTATATCTGACATTCCTATAAATTACAATGGCCTTATAATTAGGGAGAGTGCCCATTAAAAAGAACTCCTTAGGGGGCGCCTGGGTGGCTCAGTCGTTAAGTGTCTGCCTTCGGCTCAGGTCATGATCCCGGGGTCCTGGGATTGAGGCCCACATCGGGCTCCCTGCTCAGCGGGAGGCCTGCTTCTCCCTCTCCCACTCCCCCTGCTTGTGTTTCCTCTCTCGTTGTGTCTCTCTCTGTGAAATAAATAAAATCTTTAAATGAATAAATAGATAGATAGATAGAATTCCTTAGATTCTGGTCCCAAGGGCAGAATCTAAGTTAGAAATGGTCATGGGTTCTGTGGGAGCAGGGAAGTCAACAAAATGATATAGCCATCGAACCATCTCAGTTTTATGTGGGAGGAAAAATGCTTCATCTAGGATTTTCTACTTGCAGTGAGCCTTACCTGTACTAACCATAATGGATGGATGGGTCTTGCCAAGCCAAGCCATAAAAACCAAGTCAGGAGAGGTGGCAGAACTTCTTCCTTCTTATCCCTGTGAGTTTTGGAGGTATGGGGGGGTCTCTTTCTCAGAGTCCATCCCCTCTTTTATATTGTCTATGTCTCCTGTCTTGGTGGCTCAATACATTCTGGAGCACTCTGACTGTGGCAACAAGTTCAGGGGCTCCTCTCAGGCATCTCTAATAAAATGTGCCCTCAATATCTTGGAGGTCTTAACAAACTATCAATTTTGGGGTTTCTGGCCAAATTGGCCAGCTGGCACATCTCAACCACTGTGGACAACATTTGAGCCAGTTCCAAAGACCCATAAAAGTCAATCCAGGAGCATCATACCATCAGCTTTGTTCTGCTTTCTCAGAACTATTTGGGGGTTATTTGTTCTAGTTCTGTGAAAATGTCATTGCAATTTTGATAGAGATTGCATCGAATGTGTAGATCACTTTGGGTAGTATGGACACTTTAACAATATTGATTCTTCTAATCCATGAGCACAGAATATCTTTCCATTTATTTGAGTCTTCTTCAGTTCCTCTCCTCAGTGTCTTATTGTTTTCAGTATACAGGTTTTGCACCTCCTTAGTTAAATTGATTCCTAGGTATTTTGTTCTTTTGATGCAATTGTAAGTGGAATTGTTTTTTCAATATTTCTTTCTGATAGTTCATAATTAGTGTAATTTTTCTTTCTGATAGTTTATTATTAGTGAATAGAAGCACAGCAGGTTTTGTGTATTGATTTTGTATCCTGCAACTTTACTGAATTTGTTAGTTCTAACAGTTTTTTTGGTAGAGTCTTTAGGATTTTCTATAATATCATATCATCTCAAAATACAGTTTTATTGCTTTCTTTCTGGTTTGAATGTCTTTTATATTTTTTCTTGCCTAATTGTTTTGGCTAGTACTTCTACTGCTATATTGAATAAAAGTGGTGAGAGTGGACATCTCTCTACTTCCTGATTTTTAAAAGAAAAGCTTTTAGCTTTTTACCATTAAATATGTTAGATGTAGCGTTGTCATATATAGCCTTTATTATGTTGAAGTATGTCCCTTCTATACCCACTTTGTTGAGAGTCTTTATCATGAATGGGTATTGAATTTTGTCATCTGCTTTTTCTGACTGATTGATTAGCAGACATTGAACCATCTTTCCTTCCCTGGAATAAATCCCTTGATCATGATGCATGATCCTTTTAATATATTGTTGAATTGGGTTTGATAATATTTTCTTGAGGATTTTTGCATCTATGTTCATCACGGATATTGGCCTATAATTTTCTTGACATCCTTGTCTGGTTTGATATCAGGGTAATGCTCACTTTATAAAATGAGTTTGAAAGTGTTCTCTTTTATTTTTAGAATATTTGAGAAAAATGATAGTAATTCTTCTTTAAATATTTGGTGAAATTCCCAGTGAAGCCATCTGATACTGGATTTTTGTTCACCGGGAGGTTTTTTATTACTGATTCAATTTCCTTACTATTAATTGGTCTATTTACATTTTCTGTTTCTTCCTGATCCAGTCTAGATAGGTTGCAAGTTTCAATGAATTTATCCATTTCTTCTAAGTTGTTCAACATTTCGGTGAATAGTTGTTCATAGAAGTCTCTCATGATCCTTGGTATTTCTCTAGTATCAGTTGTAACATCTTTTTTTCTTTTTAAAAGATTTTATTTATTTATTTACTTACTTACTTACTTACTTATTTAAGAGAGAGCTGAAGGGAGAAGGAGAGAGAATCCAAAGCAGACTCCACACTGATTGTAGAGCCTGACGCAGGGCTTGATCCCACAACTGCGAGATCACAACCTGAGCTGAAACCAAGAATTGGCCGCTCAACTAACTGAGCCACCCAGGCATTCCTCCTTTTTTTCATGATTTTATTTATTTGAGCCCCCTCTTGTTTTTCTTGGTGAGTCTAAGGTTTGTTGATTTTGTTCCATTTCAAAAACCAGCTCTTTGTTTATTTGATCATTTCTACTGCCATTTTAGTTTCTATTTCCTTTATTTTTGCTCTGATCTTTGTTATTTCCTTCCTTCTACTTACTTGGGCTTCTTTTGTTCTTTTTCTAGTTCCTTGAGGTAAAAATGCAGGTGTTCATTTGAGTTCCTCCTGGTTTTTTGGTGTGACATTTATCTCTGTAATCTTCCCTCTTAGAACTGCTTTTACTGCATGTCATAAATTTTGGTATGTTGTATTTCTGTTTCATTTGTCTCAAGATTTTTTTTTTAATTTCATGATTTCTTCTTCAACCCATTGGCTGTTTGGTAACATGTTGTTTAATCTCCATACATTTGTGAATTTTCCAGTTATCTTATTGTAATTGATCTCTAGTTCCATGCCATTGTGATCAGAAAAGATGCTCAATATGATTTCAAGCTTCTAAATTTATTTAGACTTGCTTCATGGCCTAACATATGATTTATCCTGGAAAATGTTCCATGTGTGCTTGAGAAGAACTGTACTTTGTTGTTCGGGATGGAATGTTCTATGTCTTTTAAGTCCATCTGGTCTAACATCATGTAAGGTCAACGTTTCCATCTAGATTATCTATGCATTGATGAAAGTGGGTATTAAAGTCATCTATTGTAATTGCATTGCTCTCTATTCTTCCTTTTAGGTCTGTTAATATTTGCTTTATACATTTAGGTACTTCTGAGTTGGGTGCAAAAATATTTAAAAGTTTTACACACTTTTTTTGGATAGACTGCGTTCTGATAATCACCTTCTTTGTCTCTTTCTACAGTCTTTGTCTCAAAGTCTATCTTCTCTAAGTATAGCAACCTGAGCTTTGTTTTGGTTTCCATTCACAAGGATATCTTATTTTTAATCCCTTCACTTTTAGTCTGGGTGTGTCCTTAAAGCTGAAGTGAGTCTCTTTTAGGCAGCATATAGATAGGTCTTATATTTTTATCCATTCAGGCACCCTAAGTGTTTTTAATTGTAGAATTTATTGCTTTTACATTTAAAGAACTTATTGGTAAATATGGACTTGTTGCCATTTTGTTATTTTTTTCTGATTGTTATGTAATTCCTCTGTTCCTTCCTTCTCTTGCTCTCATCGTTTGTGATTTGATAATTTTCTGTGGTATGTCTAGATCCCTTCTTTTATCTCTTGTGTATCTTGATAGGGCTTCATTTTGTGTTTATCATGAGGCTTAGATAAAACAACTTATATTTATACCAGTCTATTTTAAGTTGATAATAGCTTAAGTTTGAATGCATTCTAAAGCTTTACATTTTTACTCCTCCTCCCAAGTTTTGTGCTTCCTGTCACAAACCTCTTTTTATATCGTATATCCTTTGACAAATTTTTATAGTTGTAGTTATTTTTTACCACTTTTGTCTTTTAATCTTTATACTAGCTTTATAAGTGATTAATCCACCACCTTTACAACATTAGATTATTCTGAATTTTTGTATACATATACTTTTACCTGTGATATTTATACTTTCATATGTTTGTCAGTTATTATGCCCTTTCCTTACAGCTTAAAGGTGTCCCTTTAACATTTCTTGTAAGAGCAGTCTAGTGGTGATGAAATCCTTTAACTTTGCTTGTCTGGAAGACTCATGATCTATTCTTCAAATCTGAATAACAACTTTTTCAGGTAAAGTATTCTTGATTGGAAATTATTTTCTTCCAGCACATCACATTATGTCATGCCACACACTTCTGGCTTACAAAGTTTCTACTAAAAAGTCTCCTGATAGTCTTTTGGGGGTTCCTTTCTATGTAACAACTTGTTTTTCTCTTGCTACTTTTATGATCTTCTCCATGTATTTAAATTTTGATATTGTAATTTTAATGTGCCTTGGTGTGGACCTCCTTAAGTTCATCTTGTTTGGGGCTCTCTTTGGTTCTTGGATCTGGATGTCTGTTTTCTTCCTCAGGTTAGGAAACATTTAGCGATTATTCCTTCAGATAACTTTTCTGCCCCTTTGTTCTCCTCCTTCTGGGACCCTTATGATATGAATGTTGGTCTGCTTGATGATACCCCATAAGCCCTTAAGCTAGCTTCACTGTTTTTCATTCATTTTTGTTTTTTGTGAGTCCTACTGCCCTGTCTTTGAGTTTACTTTTCCATTCTGCTTTTTCTAGTCTGCTGTTAAATCCCTCTAGCATATTTTTCAGTTCAGTTTTATATATTCAGCACTGTAATTTATATTTGGTACTTTCTTATATTTTCTGTTTTTGGTTTTTTTTTTTATATATATATATATCCTAACCTTGTTCATCAATTCTTTTCCTGAGCTTGGTGAGCATCCTTGTGACTATAATTTTGAACTCTTTACCAAGTAAATGACTGATCTCCATTTCTGTTCATTAAGGTCTTTTTCTGAGGTTTTATCTTGTTCTTTTGTTTAGAACTTATTCTGTATCTTCATTTTCCTTCACTCTCTGTGTTGATTTCTATGCATTAGACGAAATAGCCACTCTCTCAGTCTTGAAGAAGTGGCCTTGTGTGGGTGATTAATCTTACAATTCAACCCTGCCCTAGCTCTTGGATGTCTCTCAAACCTTTGCAATTGTCCAAGCAGCCTATTTTAGTTTTAGTGGCTCCTAGTAGTTGAGGGTGTGCCAAGACCTGTCAGTGTCCCAAAGGAGAGGATCTCAGTCAGTACCTATAGTCAGGCTGATTGAAAACCAGACCCTTAGGCAGCAGATTTTTGGTGCAAAAAATATACCTCTTTTGGTAAACAGTGGGAGATGGACATTTCTGACTGCTCCTTTTATGCTGAAACCTGAAGAGCTAGCTAGTTAAGAATTGTTTGTTTGCAGATGAAATCAGAGAGGGAGACAAACCATAAGAGACTCTTAATCTCAGGAAACAAACTGAGGGTTGCTGGAGTGGAAGGGAGTGGGAGGGATGGGGTGGCTGGGTGATGGACATTGGGGAGGGTAGGTACTATGGTGAGTGTTGTGAACTGTGTAAGACTGATGAATCACAGACCTGTACCCCTAAAATAAATAACACATTATATGTTAATTTAAAAAATAACATTAATGTAGAAAAGAAAAGAATTGTTTATTTGCTACCATCCCATTGAAACTGTGAACACAAGCCCCACTGGCCATCAGAACTAGGCTATGAAGAAAGTACCCTCTGGGTACCAGATGCAAAAGGCAGGACACCAGATGTGTACACAAGTTCCTTTGCAGGAGACACCAATGACTTGGGAGGGACAGAGGGAGAGTGCAGAGATGAGGCCTGCTGCCCTCTCCAACTTCTGGACAGAATTACAGTCAGCCCCTAATTGTGTTTTTAATTAAAAGAATGGCTCTCAGACAATGGCTATAAAGATAAGCTGATGGGCCTCTGTCGCAGACACTGGTGGCCTGGAGTGAGGCAGAGGGAGGGTGTAAAGATGACTCCACCAGCCTCTGGCCCTGGACAGCACCTTGGTCGGTTCCTAGTTGTGTGCCAGACAAGAAGCCTGCCCCTCAGGCCAAGGGTTCAGAACAAGGAAAAGTCCTATCACAGAAAGACTAAAGGTATGTTTCTGTCTGCTAGCGACAGTGCAAGAATAGTACCCATGGTCCAAGGTCTCTAGAGGGAATTACAGTTTGCCCTTAGAGGTCTGCTTAATTAGAAGCTTGCCCCTCAGGCTGCAGCTATGGAGATGACCTAAAAGACCTTTTTCACAGAAAAACCAGACACCTCCATCATTTTCCTCTTTGCTGTGCCCTGTGAGAGGTATCCAGTTAAGAACCTTTCTCTGTTAATCACAGCCCCAGGGATCACAGAGAGTAAACCCTGCTGGCAACCCTCTGGGTGGCAGTCACAAAAATCAGGGCATAAGACAGGTGCACAATCTCCTTTTTAAGAGATACTGGCAAGCTGGAGCAAACAGAGGGGAGTGCAATGATGGCACCCATCATCCTTGTCTTTGGAGAATATTTTAATAGGTCCCTAGATGGATGTTAAATTGTCCCTAGGCTTATGCTTTCAGATAAGCAAATAAGCCTCTTTCACAGAATGTCTGGGAACTTTTCAATTGGCTGCATCTGCACTGGGCCCTGGAGTGAGTGAGTCCATGGGAATTCTTTAAGAACTTTTGCTCTGTTTCTTATAGGTCTCATTGACATAAGCTTCACTGGCTTTCAAAACTAGATATTTGGGGGACTGGTATCTTAGGTTCAGGTCTTAAAAGTTTGAGCACCAGACACGAAATTCAAACCCTTCAGCTAAAATTTGGGTTTTTTTCAGAGCATATTGTTCCATATGTACCTGTAGAGTCACGTGTCCATGGGAAAAGAAGAGTTCAGGATCCCCCTCTGTCCCCATCTTGAGCTGTATTCTTAGCCCCACTCTTTTTTATCTTTTTACATTTTGTTTCTCTGATTAGCTGACTTCCACTGCCCCAACAGCTTCACTGATCCTTTCTTATACTTGGTCAAGTCTGTTGTTGAACCCTTCTATTGAATTTTTCAGTGCAGTTATTGTATTTTTCAATTCTGTGATTTCTGTTTGATATTTTCTTATATTTCCATCTCATTGTAGAAATTCTCATTTTGTTCTCACGTTGTTCTCCAGACCTTGGTGAACATCTTTATGAGCATTATTTTTAACTATTTATCAGGTAGATATCTTATCTTCATTTCACTGAAGTCTGTTTCTGGAATGTTATCTTGGCCTTTTATTTGGAATATATTCCTCCACTTGTCCATTTTTCTTGATTCTCTGTGTTTATGAATCAGATTAAACATCCACCTCTCTCAGGTTTAGTGGAGGGATCACTTGTGGAAGAATAACCTTATTGTTCATCCCAGCCCCAGCTCTTGGTTGTCTCTCAAACTTTTGTGATTGTCTGAGCAGCCTATTTTATTTTTAGTGGCTCCCAGGAGTTGAGGCTGTGCCAAGACCTGTCAGTGTTCCAAAGAGGAGGATTTTAGTCAGCATCTATGTGTAGGCTGATTGGAAACCAGAACCCCTTTAAAGTATGCAAATAGACCTCTTTCAGGGAAAGACTAAGAGATGGTCCTTTTTGTCTGCTTCATCTGTGCTGTGCCCTGGAAGGAGAGCTGGTTAAGAAACTATTCTATTAAAGTCCTATGGGACCTGTGAATGCAAGCCCTGCTGGCCACCAGAGCCAGGCAATCAAAGGTTGTGTCTCCTAAGCAGCAGACACAAAAATTGGGGCCCCAGGCGTGTGCGTAAGCTCCTTTCAGGAAAACTCTGGTGACCTGGATCTGGCCACAGGCCACAGGCCTCCTTGGTCTCTGGTTAGGATAGCGGTCATCCCTAGATATGTACTAAATTAGAAGTCTAACTTTCAGAATGAAACTTTTAAGATACGCAAATAGGCTTCTTTCAGGAAAAGAATGTGAGTTGAGTGTTTTTTTATCTCCTGCTTCCTAGTTGAACCTTAGTGAGCAAGCTGGTTAAGAGCTGGTTTTTTTTGTTTGCTGTAGACCTGTTGAACCCCAGAACCACTGATTACCAGAGCCACACTATCAAGAGGTACATCCTCTGGGCAACAGCCACAAAAGCGAGGGTGCCAAAGATGTGCACAGTTTCCTTTCAAGGGGACACCAGCCACCTGGAGTGGGGCGGAGGTAGAGCACAAAGATGACTGACTTCTCAGTCTCAGAAGAGAATCACAGTGAGCGCATAAAATTGTGTTAAATCAGAAGCCTTACCCTCTGGCTGAAACCCTGAAGATATGCAAATAGACTTCTTTCCAGGGGAAAACTGGTAAATGGGCATTTCTGGTTGCTGCTTCTACACTGAGTCATGGTGGAAAAGCCCTGCAGAGTCCCTATGATCCCATTAAGTACTGTCTTGATTATTTGTTTGTTTGCTATGGTCTTGTGGGTCTTGTGGACCTAGTCCCATTGACTTTTAGAACTAGATATTTTGAGGGCTTGTCCCTCAAGTGGAAGTCTTAAAAGCTGGGGTGCTAGATGTTGAGTCCAAACATTTTCCATCTCAGGGAGATGCTGGAAGTTGAGTTCCCTCCACATTGTATGTTGCTGTGCCAGGGGTAGTGTTTATGGCAAAAGTGTGTCTCATCATTTCCTACCTGTCAATGTGGGTTTTTTTTTCTTGTTTGTCCAATGTGTAGAAGTCACTTAGCTAGTTTCCAGATTTCCTTCAGAGTAAATAGTTTGCCCTAAAATAGTGCAGCTATAGATTCAGTATGTCTATAGGAGGAGATGAGTTCAGGGGCCTCATAAATTGCCATCTTGAACTGAAATTCTCAGTTCTGAACCCTAGCCTTGAACAATACCCATTCCTATCTGTATTGTGGTAATCTGTTTCTAGCCTAAACTGTAACCTAGAACCTGAAAAGCCAAGCACAGCTTATAGTAGTTGCTTGGGGCTTGGGGAGACAAAAATTAGAGTTCGAGCATTCCTAAAAGTAATGTTCTTGGTAAACACTCAAGAATTTCAAGTGGGACTCCTGAAAGGCTATACCTTAGGAGGATGTGTAAAGTAAAAAATAGAATAGCTGTTGCAAAGGCCAAAACTATGTCTTCAGTCACCCCAACCCCTGTATTGGATTGCGATATACTGGATATACTCCTACTGAATTGCCTGACAGAAGCAAATGTAAATCATTTCTGAAGGAAGACAAATTATCTCTGCAATTCTTCCTGTACTATTCTGACACTGGATCAAAAATTATGATGTAAACTTGTGTTTGGGGGAAAAATCAAACAACAGATATAGACCACAGGCAATACAGATATTGTAATTAAATAGGGTCTTTAAAATAATTATAAAAGTTAATTTCTAAATTGATAATTAGACGGAAAATCTTAATAGAGAGCTGGAGGTCATAATTCATAATTCTATCTTCCCAGGCTATTTCTTATACAAACATCCTTGAAAAGATAGATCTTACAAACCTGTATTAATGTCATAAAGAATTGTTCCCTAAAAAAAATCCACACTAAAAAACAAAGAGTAAAAAAGATAATCTCAGAAATAGAGAGAAAAATGGGTTGAAGAAATATTTGAAGAGACAATGGCTAAAAACTTTCTAAAACTGAAGACAGCATTTCATATTCCAGAAGTTCCACACACCTGCAACAGAATTACAAAAGAAAACCACTCTATGTATACCATAATCAAACTGTTGGAAATTAAAGAAAAATGTAAAAGCTTAAATGTAGCAAGAAACAAAATACCTGCCTAGGAAGATGCTAGAGTAAGAGGCTCTCAAGCTCACTTCAACCCGTGGACCTATGTAACAATCACATCACTGCAACAAACCCAGAAAATGACCTGAAGACTGGCAGATCAGACTCTTCACAGTTAATCATGCAGAGGAAGCAATATCAAAAATGGTAGGAAAGGTGGAGACCCAATTGGGAACCAAACTCCCAGTGAGACTAAGCACAAATAGGGGGGACACCACAAGCTCAGAAAAAGGAGAAGAACAGACCCCACCCCAGGCACTCCAGGCACAAGGGACCTGCACTGGGAAGATGATTCCCTGTAACGTTCTGGCTTTGAAAATCAGTAGGGCTTAACTTCATAAGTTTTTACAACCAGCAGGGCTTTAAAAAATAAAAATCAGTGGACTCAGCTCTGGGAGAGCCAGAGGGTGTAGGAAACTGAGTACCTCCACTTAAGGAGATAGCATAACAACATGCCTAGATACAGCATAGAACCAGCAGTCTGAAAAGCCCTAGAGTAAATGTGAAGATTTATTTATTAATCTCAGAATGGTAGTGGAGGGGCAGGGATATTTAGGAGACTTCTCTAAGAAAAAAGGAACTGGTGGGTGCCATTCCTCTTCCCCCCACCACCACCCCTCAACTCCAGCTTAGATACCTGGACAACTGCAGGAACCAGTGCAAACACTCACCACATAGTTTGCTAACATCATGTGCCCTGCCCCCATGTTCTCCTGTAGACTTAACCCATCCAACCTGCCCCACTAGGCAAGAGTCCTTTCAAATTCATGCACGATGCGTCTCATTTTACAAGAGTCCTGAAAGTGACTAGCAGCACTCCAAAATGAGTCTTGCCCTGGGGAGAGGGAAAGATAACCATACATACCAGTTCAAATGTAGCCCCAGTAGTGGGCTGGGGGCAGAAATCTGATCTGACTACTGGCCTTGCCCACCATCAAAAACTCACAGGGGCAGCACAAGGAGAGAACCCTGCATTTTGGGATCACAGCAATCCCAACAGACAAACTGGGAGAATGATATCTGCTCTGACTGCAGGTCCTGCCCGCCAACTAAAGGCTCTCAGGGGACAATGCAAGGACAATGCCCTGCAGTTTTGTATGACTGCATCCCTGGCAAATGAGCTGAGGGCAGGCATCTGGTCTGACACTACCATAAGCCCAAGGCAACCCAATACTGGACATGTAACAGCACAGGGACCAAACCCTGCCCCATGGCAGGCAAAGGGGGCCATTGAAGCCAAGTGAACTGAAGGCAAATGCATCTCAACCACAATAGTACAGCACACACAACACACATAGAAGACACCCTAAAGTATATGGTCCTGGTGAACAGGGGACATTTCACTACAGGGCACTACAAGACTTCTTCTTTATAAGACAACTGTTTTCAAGATCAGGAGATGTAACTCACTTTACTAATACATAGAAACAAACACAGAGAGTTAGAGTGAAGAGACAGAGGAATATGTCCCAAATGAAAGAACAGGACAAAATCACGGAGAAAGGACTAAATGAAATGGAGATAAGCAATATGCCTGATAGAAAATTTGAAGTAATAGTCCCAAAGATACTTACTGGACTTGAGAAAAGATTGGAGGAACTCGGTGAGAATTTCAACAAAGAGAAACATTAAAAAAGAACTAATCATAGGTGAAAAACTCAATAACTGAAATTTAAAATACACTAGAGTGAATAAATAGTAGACAAGAGAAAGCAGAAAAACAGACCAAGTGAGCTGGAAAACAGAGAAATGGAAAGCAACCAAGCTTAACAGCCAAAAAGAAAAAAGAAAGAAAAAGAAGAATAAAAAAATGAGAAAAGGTTAAGGAAAATCAATGACATCATCAAACATAATAATATTCATATTATAGGGATCCCAGAAGAAGAGAGAGAAAAGAATGCAGAAAATTTATTAGAAGAAACAATAGCTGAAAACTTCCCTATTCTGGAGAAGGAAACAGAAATCCAGACCCAGGAGGCACAATCAACTCCCAACAAAATGAACCCATGGAATCCACACCAAGGCACCCAGTAATTAAAATGGCAAAAAGTAGTGAAAAAGAGAATTTTAAAAGGAGCAAGAGAAAATAAAATAGCTACACACAAGAGAAACCCCATAGGGCTATCAGCTAATTTTTCAGCAGAAACTTTTCAGGCCAGAAAAGAGTAGCATGATATATTTACAGTGCTGAACAAAAAAACCTGCAACCAATAATACTCTATCCATCAAGGCTATCATTCAGAATAGGAGAGAGAAAGACAAACAAAAGTTAAAGGAATTTATCACCACTAAACCAGCCTTACAAGAAATGTTAAAGGGAATTCCTTGAGTAGGGGGAAAAAAAAAGGCCATACTCAGGAGTAAGAAAATTTAAAAAGGAAAAAAATTCACAGGTACATACAAACATGATAAAAGTAGTAGGTTAATCACTTATAAAACTGGTACAGAGATTAAAACACAAATTCAGTAAAATCAATTATATCTGTAAAAATCAGTAGAGGGATTCACAAATAAAAAAAAAGTATGACATCATATACATAAAATATGAAGGGGGGAAATAAAACTCGTGCTTATAGAACAGATCCAAACTTAAGCAACCATCAACTCAATATAGACTGCTATATGCATAAGATGTATATAGGAGCCTAATGGTGACCACAAATCAAAAATTTGTAATACATATGCCAAAAATAAAGAGAAAGGAATTCAAGAATATCACTCAAGAAAGCCATAGAGCCAGAGGGGAAGAGAGCAAGAGAAAGGAACAGAGAAGAACTACAAAAAACAACCAGAAAGCATAAAAAAAAAAAGGCAGTAAGTACACACCTATCAGTAATTACTTTGAATGTAAATGAACTAAATGCTCCAATCAAAAGATACAGAGTTAATGGATAAGAAAGCAAGACTCATCTGTATGCTCCCTACAAGACACTCATTTTAGATTTAAAGATGCATGCAGATTGAAAGTGAAGAGATAGAAAGACATTTACCATACAAATGGAAGTGAAAAGAAAGCTGGGGTAGCAATACTTATATCAGACAAAAAAGACAAAGACTGTAACAAGAGACAAAGAAAGACACCATATAATAATAAAGGGATCAACACAACAAGATGATATAATAATTATAAATATTTATACATCCAACATGGGAGCACCTAAATACATAAAGCAACTGTTAACAGACATTAAGGAAGAAATTGACAGCAATACAAGATTGCTAGGGGACTTGAACACCCCACATATATCAATGGATAGATTATCCAGACAGAAAATCAACAAGGAAACAGTGGCACTGAATGACACATTAGACCAGTTGGACCTAACAAATTCATATTCAGAAAGTTCCACCTTAAAACAGCAGAAGACGCATTCTTTCCAAGTGTACGTGGAACATTCTCCAGAATGGATCACATATTAGGCCATAAAACAAGTCTCAACAAATTAAAAAAGACTGAAATCATGTCATGCATCTCTTCCAACCACAATGGTATGAAACTAGAAATCAAGCAGAAAAAAAAAATGTGAAAAGAACATAAATATATGGAGGTTAAATAATATGCTACTGAACAATGAGTGAGTCAGCAATGAAATCAAAGAGCAAATCAAGAAATACATGGAGACAAATGATAATGAAAACAAAATGGTCCAAGATCATTGGGATGCAGCAAAACAGCCCTAATAGGGAAGAGTATAGCACAACAGGCCTACCTCAAAAAGCAAGAAAAATCTCAAATAAACAACAAAAACTTACACCTGAAGGAGCAAGAAAAAGAGGAAGAAACAAAGCCCAAAGCCAGGAGGAGAAAGGAAATAATAAAAATTAGAGCAGAAATAAATACAGATAGGGACACCTGGGTAGCTCATTCAGTTAAGCGGATGCCTTCAGCTCAGGTCATGATCCCAGAGTCCTGGGATCAAGTCCTACATCGGGCTCCCTGCTCAGCGGGAAGCCTGCTTCTCTCTCCCCCACTCCCCCTGTTTGTGTTCCCTTTCGCACTGTCTCTCTTTCTCTGACAAATAAATAAATAAAATCTTGAAAAAAAAAAAAGAAATACAGATAAAAACACAATAGAACAGATCAATGAAACCAGGAGCTGGTTCTTTGAAAAGGTCAAAAAAAATTGATAAATTTTAACCTGATTCTTCAAAAGAAAAAAAGAGAGAGCACTCAAATAAGTAAATTAGAAATGAAAGAGGAGAAATAACCAACACCACAGGAAAACAAAGGGATTATTAAAAAAATATTATAAAAAATTATATGACAAAAAACGGGATGATCTGGAAAAGATGGATAAATTCCTAGAAACATACAGTCCTCCAAAACGGAATTAGAAAGAAATAGAAAATTTGAACAGAGTGATTACTAACAATGAAATTGAACCAGAAATCAAAAAACTCCTAACAAACAAGAGTTCAGAACCAGATGGCTTCAAAGGTGAATTCTATCAAATATTTAAAGAAGAGTTAATACCCATTTTTCTCAAACTATTCCATAAACATGGAAAAGGGGGGGAAAAAAGCTTCCAAATTCATTCTATGTGGCCAGCATTATCTGACACCAAAACCAAAGACACTACAAAAAAAACTACAGGCCATTAGCCCCAGTGAACATAGATGCAAAAAATTCTCAAAAAAAAAAAACTATCAAACCATATTTTAAAATATATTAAAAGAATTATTTGCCATAGTAAAGTGGGATTTATTCCAGGGATGTAAGAATGCTTCAGTATTCACAAATCCATCAATGCAGTACACCACCTCAACAAAATGAAGGATAAAAATCATATAATCTGTGATTAACATAACAATAAAAAAAATTTTTTTTAAATCATATAATCTTCTCAACAGATGTAGAAAAAGAATTTCACTAAATTCAACATCTAATCATGGTAAAAACTCAACAAAGTGGGTGCAGAGGAAGCATAACTTAAGATAATAAAGGCCATATGAAAAACCCACAGGTAACATCATACTCAATGGGGAAAAACAGAGCTTTTCCTCTAAGATCAGGAACAAGATAAGTAAGTCAACTCTCATATTATTCAACTTTTATTCAACATAGTACTGAAAGTCCTAGCCATAACAATCAGATAAGAAAAAGAAATAAAACATCCAAATTAGTAAGGAAAAAGTCAAATTGTCACAATTTGCAGATGACATGGTAGTATTCATAGAAAACCTTGAAATTCCACCAAGAAACTATTAGAAGTAATAAATGAATTCATTGAAGTTGCAGGATACAAATTAATACATATAAATTCGTTGTATTACTATATACAATTAACAAAGTAGCATAAAGAAAAATTAATAAAACAATCCCATTTATAATTGCACCAGAAGGAATAAAATATCTGGAAATAAATTTAATCAAGAAGGTGGAAGACCTGTACTCTGAAAACTGTAAGACACTGATGAAAAAAATTGAAAACCATTATTCTGGGGCACCTGGGTAGCTCAGTCAGTTAAGTGGCCAACTCTTAGTTTCAGCTCGGGTCATGATCTCATGGGTCATGAAATCGAGCCCCACATCAGGATCTGCACTCAGCAGGGAGTCTCTCTCCCTCTCTCTCTGCCCCTCGCCCCACTCTCTCTATCTAAAATAAATAAAATCTTTAAAAAAATTATAGACCACACAAATGGAAAGATATTCCATGCTCATGGTTTGAAAGAATTAATATTTTTAAAATGACCATACTACCCAAAGCAACCTACAGAGTCAGTGCAATCCCTATCAAAATACCAACATCATTTTTCACAGAACTGGAACAATAATGCTAAAATTGTATGGGACCACAAAACACCCCAAATAGCCAAAGCAATCTTGAGAAAAAAAGAACAAAACTGGAGGCATCATAATCCCAGATTTCAAGATCTACTGCAAAGCTGTAGTAATAAAAACAGTATGGTACTGGCACCAAAATAGACACATAGATCAATAGAACAGAGCAGAGAGTCCAGAAATAAGCCCAAGTGTATATGGTCAGTTAATCTGTGGCAAAGGAGGCAAGAATATGCAGTGCGAAGAGACAGTCTCTTCAACAAATGGTTTTGGTAAAACTAGACAGCTACATGCAAAATAATGAAACTGGACAATTTCTTACACCATACACAAAAATAAACTCAAATGGATTAAAGATTTAAATGTGAGACCTGAAACCATAAAATTCCTAGAAGAAAGCAGAGGCACTCATCTTTTTGACATCAAGTATAAAAACACTTTTTCTAGATATATTTCCTTTGTCAAGAGAAACAAAAGCAAAAATAAACTTTTGGGACTACCCCAAAAGAGAAACTTTTACACAGCAAAGGAAACTGTCAACAAAAGAAAAATACAACCTACTGAATGAGAGAAGATATTTACAAATGATGCATCCAATAAAGGGTTAATATCCAAAATATATAAAAAACTTACAAAATTCAATACCCAAAACATAAATAATCCTATTAAAAGCAAGCAGAGGATATGAACACACGTTTTTCCAAAGAAGATATACAGATGTTCAAGAAACAGATGAAAAAATGCTCAATATCAGTAATCATCAGGAAAAATGCAAATTAAAACAACATGAGAGGATGCCTGGGTGGCTCAGTTGGTTAAGCGACTGCCTTCGGCTCAGGTCATGATCCTGGAGTCCCGGGATCGAGTCCCGCATCGGGCTCCCTGCTCAGCAGGGAATCTGCTTCTCCCTCTGACCCTCTTCCCTCTCGTGCTCTCTATCTCTCATTCTCTCTCTCTCAAAGAGATAGATAAAATCTTTTAAAAAAAACAACATGAGATATTACCTCATATCTGTCAGAATGGCTAAAATCAAAAACTCAAGAAATAATTAGGGTTGGCAAGGATGTGAAGAAAAAACCCTCATGTACTGCTGGTGTTAATGCAAACTGGTGCAGCCACTGTGGAAAGCAGTATGGGGGTTCCTCAAAAAATTCGAAATACAATACCATAAGATGCAGTAATTCCTCTACTGGTTATTTACCCAAAGAAAGTGAAAACATTAATTCAAAAGGATATATGCACCCCTACATTTATTGCAGTATTATTTATTGCAGTATTATTTATAATAGCCAAATAATGGAAGCAACCCTAGTATCCATCAATGGATGAATGGATAAGGAAGATGTGATATATAAATACAATGGAATATTACTCAGCCATAAAAAAGAATGAAATCTTTCCATTTGCAACAACATGGATGGACCTAGAGGGTATAATGCTAAGGGAAATAAGTCAGAGAAAGATAAATACTATATGATTTCACCCATCTGTGGAATTTAAGAAGCCAAACAAACAAAGAAAAAAGAGACAAAAAACCAGACTCTTCCAAGTATAGAGCACAAACTGGGGGTGGGTGGAAGGATGGGTGAAATAGGTGAAGGAGATTAAAAGTGCACCTATTGTGGTAAGTACTGAGTAATGTATAGAATTGTTGATTCATTATACACCTGAAACTAATATAACACTACATGTCAATCATACTTGAATAAAAAAATTAAAAAGAAACAAAAGATACATCACTTTCAAAATAGCAATCATAAGACAGACAGTTAACTTCTTAACAGATACAGTGGAAGCCAGAAGACAGTGCAAAGGACATCTTTGAAGTAACAGGAAAAAAAAACCTGCAAACTAAGATTTTTTTTTTTAATTCTGGTAAAATACACATAACTTAAAATTTACCATCTTAATAATTTTTAAGTGTAAAACTCAGTACTGTTAAGTACATTCATACTGTTGTGTGACCAACATACAGAACTTTTTATCTTGCAAAACTGAAATTCTTTTTTTAGATTAACATATAATGTATTATTTGTGTCAGGGGTACAGGTCTGTGATTCATCAGTCTTACACAATTCACAGCGCTCACCATAGCACATACCCTCCCCAATGTCTGTCACCCAGCCACCCCATCCCTGCCACCCCCCACCACTCCAGCAACCCTCAGTTTGTTTCCTGAGATTAACCTTATGGTTTGTCTCCCTCTCTGGTTTTGTTTTGTTCCATTTTTCCCTCCCTTCCCCTATGATTCTCTGTCTTGTTTCTCAAATTCCTCATATCAGTGAGGTCATATGATAATTGTCTTTCTTTCATTGACTTATTTCACTTAGCATAATACCCTCTAGTTCCATCCATGTCATTGCAAATGGCAAGATTTCATTTTTTGATGGCTGCATAATATTCCTGTGTGTGTGTGTGTGTGTGTGTGTCACATCTTCTTTATCCATTCATCTGTTGATGGACATCTAGGCTCTTTCCATAGGCAAAACTGAAATTCTATATGAACTAAATAACTTCCTCTCGTCTCAGCTACTGGCAAGCCCCATTCTACTCTCTGTTTCTATGAATTTGACTGTCCAAGGTACTCATATAAGTGGAATCATACAGTATTTGGTTTTTATGGTGATTTGTTTATCTCATTTAGCATAATGTCTTCAAGTTGCACCCATGTTGTAGCTTGTGTCAGAATGTCATCGCTTTTTAAAGCTAAATAATATTCTATTGTATGTAAATACCACTGTTTTTAATCCATTCATCTGTTGGTGCTTGGAAGCAAACCTAGAATTTTACATACAGTAAAAATAGCATTCCAAAATGGATACAAATAAAAATAAAATATCACCAAATGAATACAAATTTAAAAAGTCACCAGGCAAACTAAAATCATAAGAATTTTTCATCAGCATATCCACACACACACAAAAACTAAAATCAGTACTTCAAACAGAATGAAAATAATTCTAGCTTGAGATGCAGAAAGGAATAAAGAATAATGAAAAGAGTAAAAATGTAGATAGGTCTAAATTAACAGTGGCTGTTAGACCAATAAGAATAATGTATTGTACAATACTAAGTACTGAAGAGTAGAGTACCAAGAATAGTAGTACTAATATATATTAGATTTTAGTAAGTTAAAGATTCTTGTACTTTCTAGGCTAACCAGAAAAAGAATAGTAAAACGATGTGTAACTAACAAGCAAATGTAGGGGCAAAACAAAAAAGAATCCAAAAGAATTCAAGAAAAAAGAATAAAGAAACATCATAGAACAGATGGGACAAATAAAAAACAAAAAGTAAATAGTAGATTTAAACCAAGATGACCAGTAATTACATTAGATGTGAATGAAACTAATACTGCAGATAAAAGACAAAAATTACCAGGTTGTTTGAAAAAGCAAAACCCAAACTATATGCTGATTATAGGTTATAACCTTATGTGTAAGGATGTAGAAAATTTAAAATAAAATTATGGAAAAATATATTATTCCATAAAGCATCAACAAAAAAGCGTAGCTGTACAAATATCAAAGTAGACTTTAAAAGACAAAAATCATCATCAGTGATAAAATCATTATCGTATTTCATAATGACTAAAGGATTGATCCACCATAAAATAATAATTCTAAATTTGTATGCATTTATTTGGATATATGAGTTAATGACATAGATTCAAAATACATAAGGCATAAATTGACCAGCCTTAAAGGAAAAATAAATCCACACACATAGACATTTTAATAATTTTAAAACACTATTATAAGTAACTGGTAGAATTAGACACAAAAAGTTTAAACAAAATATTATGCAACTGAACCAGCAGTATATAAATAGAATAACACATCATGAACCTAGTAAAAGATTAATTTAACATGAAATAAATCAGTGCTGAGTACAAAATCAATGTATCAAAAAATGCCTTATATTTTTATATGCCAGCAATAATTAGAAAATTAAGTTTAAAAATTATAGCATTTACAGGGCACCTGGGTGGCTCAGTCATTAAGCCTCTGCCTTCAGCTCAGGTCATGATCCCAGGGTCTTGGTATCGAGCCCCGCATCGGGCTCCCTGCTCAGTGGGAAGCCTGCTTCTCCCTCTCCCACTCCCACTGTTTGTGTTCCCTCTCTCGCTGCCTTTCTCTGTCAAATAAATAAAATCTTTAAAAAAAAAATACAGCATTTACAATAACATTAATGAAAACATTAAATTCCCAGGTAGGAATCTAACTAAAGATGAGCAAGACTTCTACACTGAAAACTACAAAATACTAAGAAATTTTAAATGACATAGCTAAATGAAGACTCAATATTGTAAAGATGTCAGTTCTCCCAAAATTGATCTATAAATTCAATACAAATTCAATAAATTTTCCAGAAGGTTTTGAATGTGTGTATGTGTACATTGACAAATTAACAAATTAACTTTTAAATTTGATACTGACAAATAGCTAAACAAATAAATAGGCCAATGAAATAGAATAGAGTGTCCATAAATGTACCTACATGTAAATGAACACTTGATTTATGACAAAAGTGACACTGCAGATTTGAAGGAAAAGAGTTGGACCAAATATTATATTCATATGGAAAAAATATCAACTTTGACCTCTACTTCATATCATACTCAAAGATCAATTCTAGGTGAATTGTAGATTTAAGTGTGATATGTAAAATGATAAAGTGTCTAGAGGATAGCATTGAGGTATATAAAAAGATGGCTTTAAACAGGACATAAAAAGAATTAACCATAAAAAAATAAATTGGACTACATTAAAATTAAGAACTTTTGTTTATCAAAATACTCCATTAGGAGGAAAAAAGGAAATACATAAAGTAGGAGGTGATATTTGTAACCTATATAACTGATAAAGTGTTTGGAAAATATAAAGACCTATAAATCAGTAAGGAAAACACAGAACCTAGTATTCAAAATGGATAAAAGATATGACTCTTCAGGGGCTCCTGGGTGGCTCAGTTGTTAAGCGGCTGCCTTGGGCTTGGGTCATGATCCCAGGGTCCTGGGATGGAGCCCCACATTAGGCTCCCTGCTTGGCAAGAGGGCTGCTTCTCCCTCTCCCACTGCCTGCTTGTATTCCCTCTCTCGCTGTCTCTCTCTCTGTCAAACAAATAAATAAAATCTTTAAAAAAAAAAGATGACTCTTCATAAAAGAATTTATCCAAATGTGCTACACAAATGAAAAGCTGCTTGATCTCATCAGAACTAAGGAAGCAGATTAAAGCCATAATGCCAAATCACTACTACTCAATCACTAGAATGACTAAACAAAAGCAAGACAAACAAAAAACTCTAACATAATAACTGACACTATAAAGAGTTGGCAAGAACATGGAGCAATAGGAATTGTTTGTGTTAATAGAAATTGGTACAACCGTTTTTGAAAACCTGTTTGGCAGTGTGTTTGTTGTGTATAGTGTTATATATTGCTGCATAATAAATTACCTAAAAACTTAGGAGCTGGAAAGCACAGACATTTATTATGTTATAATTCCTGTGGATCAGGCATATTGGAGTCAATTAACTAGGTAGGTCTGGCCCAGGGTCTCCCAAAAAAGCAGTTATTAAGATGTTAAGTGTTAGCTGAAGCTACAGTCATCTCAAGACTCAAATTGGGAAGGATCTACTTCACTCATATGGCTGTTGCTGGCCTCAAAGATTGACTTTTAAAAGGTCTCTTGATAGGGCATCCTCTCTATATGGCAGCCAGCTTCTCCCAGAATGAACAAGCCAAGAGATAGTAAGGGAGGGCACACAAGACAGAAATCATAGTATTTTTATAACTCAGTCTCAAAAAGGACATGCCATTGTTTCTGGCATATTCATTTTAGAAATGATTCAGTAAGCCCAGCCCACCCTCAAGGGAAAAGGATTACACAAGGGCAGGAATACTAGCAGGCAGTGACCACTGAGCATCATCTTGGAAACTTCCTGCCACACGTACTATGTACTAAAACTGAACAAAAGGCATACCCTATAACCCAACAACTTCATTTCTAGGTATGACACAATAAAAATGCATGCAGTTGTATAGCAAGAAATATGTACAAAAAATGTTCACAGCAGCATTATTCATAGTGGATAAAAACTAGTAACAACCCAATGTCTATTGGAATGAATAAATCATTCCTGATCTACTCATGCAGTGGAATACTACACATTAAAGAAAATGAAGGAACTACTGTTATATGCAACTACAAAGATGAATTTCATAAATATAATGTATGAAATAGCAAGTCCTGGTGCATAAGAGTGTATAAAAGTTCAAATAGAAAATGAGTCTATGGTGTTAGAAGTCAGAATAAGTGATTATGGTTGGAGAGGAAAGGGGCTAGTGACTAGAAGGTAGCACGTGGGAGCCTTCTGGAGTGCTGGTAATATTTAGTTTCTTAATCTGGGTTGTGTTATATGGGAGAGTTCACTTTCTGAAAGTTTGTACATTAATGTTTTGTGTACTTTTCTGTATATATTTATATTCAATTCAAAAAGAGGAAGCATGTCAAAGCATGAAGCTTATATAGTAGAAGGATGGTGAAATGGGATAAAATTACCAGAACTGGGTTGCCTGGGTGGCTCAGTCGGTTAAGCATCCAACTCTTGATTTCAGCTCAGGCCATGATCTCAGGGTTGTGAGATGGAGTCTCGCATCAGGCACCACACTCAGCAGGGAGTTTGCTTGAGATTCTCTCTCTCCCTCTCCTTCTGCCCCTTCCCACCCTGTGTGCTCTCGCTCGCTCTCAAATAAATAAATCTTAAAATTACAAGAACAATTTTAATAGTATAACAGCTATAATACATGAAATATAATACATTCTTATTAAAATGAACAAAAAAACTATTAGAAGGTAGGGGAGTTCTTAACAAAGTCCTGAGAGCTGGAATGGCCTCCTCAGTGCCAAGTGCCTTGTAGAGGTGTTAATTGGGGGGGGGGGGTAGAAATAGAGGGGTAGAAAAGAAACACATTTATCTTCCCATACCCCCACTAACATTCTCCTATAACCCCATTTCTCCCATCCCCATGACTCTGCTTTTCCCAAAGTATCTGAAATCACAGTGGGGGAAAAATCCAGAAAGCTTTTTGGTCATAGAAAATTTGCCAGGTCACATTAACTTTATACATTCATTGGCACAAGTTATGCTGGATTTGAGCTTCAAGTTGATAAGAAAAGAAAAAAAATATCTTGTAATAGTTTAATCAGAATGCTATGATTTATGGAAAATGTAAAGATCATTAGATCACAGAAAAATCTATGAATAAAATTTTTACCAGATATAAAGCTTAGAAAAGAAATGACAGAAAATTAAACTGAGTAACAAGACAAATTATAAAAATCAATCTGAGTAATTGGCTAGCAATTGATGAAATTTGTTTTCTTGTTCTATAGTTTAAAAATAAGAAAATGGCATTTGTGCATACTTAATTGAATTAACATATAACATTACAAAGAACCTCATGATTTCAACTGTTTCCTAATATGTGTGTAAGCAGACTCACAAGAGAAGCTGGAATGTGAAAATGGCCTTTAGTTGACTAATAATTCTGTCGCTTTTACATTTAAAGCAAAAGAGAAATGAGGTGAGGAACAGATAAGTACAATGATTACCCAGGAAATTTAATATAAAGGTACCATGAGAGGAATGTACTGATTGATTTTTTTTGATGTTTAAATTTTGACCATTTTAAGCTTTCATTTTATTATTGCAAAGAAACACTATCCAAACTTCTGAAAGTACCACCATTTTGGGATTGGCAAGAGAAGGATTTTTTTTGGTCTTCAAAAAAAAAAAAACTACTTAGATAAATTGAGGGTAGTCTGTTCTCTTATATGTTTTATTTTAATTGGGATGTTTCCTCCATTACATTTGGTTTCTCTAAATGAAAGACTTCGAAGATAAACAACCATACCATGAGATCTTTTCCCACTAACTCTTATTTATTTCTCACAAACTTCCTTGAGAAAAAGGTGGTGGAGACATTAGAGGACACTGAGGAAAAACTGGTTAAATTCCTTCAAACTTTAAAGAATAGAAATACCTCCTCCTGAAAAAAAAAAAAGTCATTGCAAAATGTTCTTATGCTTTGTTGGTTTAAATAAGTCTTATATTAAAATATCAACAAATTTAAATACACATTGGGGCGCCTGGGCAGCTCAATCAGTTAAGCGTCTGCCTTCAGCTCAGGTCATGATCCCAGGGTCCTGGGATGGAGCCCAGCATCAGGCCCCCTCCTCAGCGGGGAGTCTGCTTCTCCCTCTCCCTCTGACCCTCCCCACCTCCACCCCACCCCCGCTCATGCTCTCACTCACTCTCTCTTTCTCTCTCAAATGAATAAAGATCTTTTAAAAAATTTTTAACTACACATACATACACTTTATGCTATACAGTTATGAAATAATCCACTTGTTTCAGCAGCAACAAATGAAAAAACTATTCTTTTCTTCCATCATTGAATAATATTGTCCTCTTTGTCCAGAATTATTTGACTATATATAAGTGAGTCTATCTCTAAACTCTCTATTTTTTTCATCTATATGTCTGTCCTTATACCAACACCATAATATCTTGATTACTGTAGTTTTATAGTAAGTCTTGAAATCGGTAAGGTAAGCCTTCCACTCTTATTCAAAATTGTTTTGGCTCTTCTGGGTCCTTTTCTTTTCCATATTGATTTAGTATCTCTTGTTAATTTATTAAAAAAAACTTTCAGGTATTTTAGATTGGGATTACATTGAAATTACAGATTAATTTGGGGAGAATAGAAATCTAAACGATATTAAGATGACTAATTCATGAACATAGTATATACCTCCATTTATTTAGGTCTTTTAAAATTTTTTTCAGCTGTGTTTCGTTGTATTCAGTGTATAAATCTCACACATATTTCTAAGTATTTCATGTTTTGGACACTATGGTAAATGGTATTTTTTTAATTTTCAACTTTTTTTACTGAGATATAATTGATATATAACATTATATTAGTTTCAGGTATACAACATAATGATTCAATATTTGTATATACTGTGAAATAATCACCACAATAAGTATAGTTAACATCCATCACCATATATAGTTACAAAAATTTTCCTTGTGATGAGAACTTTTAAGATCTGCCATTTCAGCAATTCTCAAATAGATAATACAGTATGATTAACTATAATCACCATGTACATTATATCCTCAGGACTTATTTTATAACTGAAAGTTTATAAATTTTGACCTCCTTCATCCATTTTGTCCGCTCCCTATCCCCCACCTCTGGCAATTACCAATCTGTTCTTTGTATCTATAAGCTTGGTTGTTTCTTTGGTTGGCTGTTTTTGTTTTTGTTTAGATTCCACATATGAGTAATATCGTATGGTATTTGTCTTTGTCTGACTTAATTTCACTTAGCTTAATGCCCTCAAGGTTCATCAGTATTGTCACAAACAGCAAGATTT
Organism: Eumetopias jubatus; assembly: GCF_037043125.1. Classification (NCBI taxonomy): domain Eukaryota; kingdom Metazoa; phylum Chordata; class Mammalia; order Carnivora; family Otariidae; genus Eumetopias; species Eumetopias jubatus. The sequence goes on from NW_028274812.1 coordinate 94,030,220, forward strand.
TATTCTTTTTTATGGTTGATAATATTCCACATGTGTCTATACTACAACTTTTTCCATTCATCTGTCAGTGGACACTTAGATTGTTTCCATATTTTGGCTCTTATAATAATACTGCAAGGAACATGATGGTGCATGTATCTTTTTGAGTTAGTGTTTTTATTTTCTTTAGATAAATACTCAGAAGTGAAATTGCTGAATCATAAAGGTAGTTCTATTTTTAATTTTCTAAAGAACCAATATAATATGTTCCATAGCAGCTGCAACAATTTACATTCCCACCAATAGTACACAAATGTTCCTTTTTTTCTCCACATCCTTGCCAACACTTATTTCTTGTCTTTTTGATACTAACCATTATAATGGGTATGAGACGATACCTCATTGTGATTTGCATTTCTGGGATGATTAGTGGTGTTGAGCACCTTTTCATATGCCTGTTGGCCATCTGTGTGTCTTCTTTGAAAAATGTCCATTCAGATCCTCTGCCCATTTTTTAATTGGATACTTAGTTGTATTAGTTCATTATATACATATATATAAAATGGATATTGGATATATATATATACGTGTGTGTGTGTGTGTGTGTGTTGAAAGAGAGAGAGAGAGAGAGAGAGAGACCTATAGATACAGTATATCTATCTATGTATAATGAATGTCAACCCCATATCAGTTAAATGATTTACAAATAGTTTCTCTGATTTGGTAGGTTGCCTTTTCATTTTGTTGATTTTTTCCTTTGCTGTGCAGAAGCCTTTTAGTTTGATGGAGTTTCACTTTAGTTTTGCTTTTACTATCTTGGCTTTTAGTGTCAAATCCCAAAAGTATCACCAAGACCAATGTTAAATTCTTTATCACCTGTGTTTTCTTCTAGGAGTTTTATGGTTGCAGGTCTTATATTCAAGTCTTTAATCCATTTTGAGTTAGTTTTTGTATATGGTGTTAGATAGTGGTCCAGTTTCATTCTTTTGCAAGTGACTGTCCAGGTTTCCCAACACCATTTATTAAAGAGACTGTTCTTACCCATTGTATATTCTTGCCTTTTTTTGCCATAAATTAATTGACCATATATGCATTGGTTTATTTCTTGGCTCCCTATTCTGTTCTTTTGATCTATGTGTCTGTTTTTATGCCAATACCATGCTGTTTTGATTACTATAATTTTGAAATAAAAAAGCATGATGCATCCAGCTTTGTTCTTTCTCAAGATTGTTTAGCTAGGGACACCTGGGTGGCTCAGTCAGTTAAGCATCTGCCTTTGATTTGGGTCATGATCCCGGGGTCTTGGGATCGAGTCCCACGTTGGGCTCCTTGCTCAGTGGGGAGCCTGCTTTCTCCCTCTACCTGCCACTCCCCCTGCTTGTGCTTTCTCTCTCTCTGACAAATAAATAAATAAGTAATCTTAAAAAAAAAAAAAGATTGCTTTAGCTAGTTGGGATCTTTTGTGGTTCTATAAAATTTTTATGGTTGTCTCTTCTATTTCTGTGAAAAATGTCATTGGAATTTTGATAGGAATTCTGTAGAATTTATAAATCTTTTCAAGTAGTCATGGACATTTTAAAATATGAATTCTTCCAATTATTGAGTATAGAATATCTTTGCATTTATTTGTGTCTGCTTCATTTTCTTTCACCAGTGTCTTATAGTTTTTAGTGTATGGGTCTTTCACTTCCTTGGTTAAATTGATTCTTACATATTTTATTCCTTTTGATGCAATTATAAATGGGTTTGTTATCTTCATTTATTTGGGCTACTTCAGTATTAGTGTATACAGGCATGACATATTTTTGTATATTGATTTTGTATCCTGAAACTTTATTGAATTCATTTATTAGTTTCAATAGTTTTTTCATGGAATTCTTAGGGTTTTCTATATACACTATCATATCATCTGCAAATAATGAGAGTTTTATATCTTCCTTTCTGATTTGGATATCTTTTTTCTTAACTAATTGCTCTGGCTAGGACTTCCAATACTGTGTGGAACAAAAGTGGTTAGAGTAAGTATCTTTGTCTTGTCCCTCATCCTAGAGGAAAAGATTTTATCTTTCTACCACTAAGTATGATGTTAGCTAAGGGCCTGACTTATGTGGCCTTTATTATGTTGAAGTATGTTCCCTCTATATCCACTTTGTTAAAAATTTTTATCATAAATGAATGTTGAATTTTTGTCAGATGCTTTTTCTGCATTTATTGAGATAACTATGATTTTTTTACCCTCATTTTGTTATTATGGCATAAAACATTGATTGACTTCCAGATGTTGCATCCCTGCATGGGGGGAATTTATTGCCTAAAAGACATCCCACTTGTACATGGTACATGATCCTTTTAATATATTGTTAAATTTTATCAGCTAATAATTTATTGAGGATTATTACATTTGTGTTCATCAGGGATATTGGCCTATAATTTTATTTTCTTATAGTGTCCTTGTCTGGTCTTGGTATCAGGATAATGGGCTTTGTAAAATGAATTTGGAAAACTGTTTTCATTTCTTCTATTTTTTGGAACAGTTTAAAAGGAGTGGGTATTAATTCTTCTTTAAATGGTAAAATTTACCAGTGAAACTATCTAGTCCTGGACTTTTGTTTGTTGGGGAGGTTTTTTATACCAATTCAGTCTCTTTAGTAGAAATCAGGCTGTTCAGATTTCCTATTTCTTCCTGATTCATTCTTGGTAAGTTGTAAATTTCTAGAAATTTGTTTCTTTCTTTAGGCTGTGAAATTTGTTGGTGTATAGTTGTTTACAGTAGTCTCTTATTATCCTTTGCATTTATGTGGTATCAGTTGTAATGTCTCCTGTTTCATTTCTGGTTTTATTCATTTGAGTCCTTTCTCTTTTTTCTCAGTGAGTCTAGCTAAACTTTTGTCAATATTTATCTTTTCTATTGTCTTTTGACTCTTTATTTTATTTATTTCTGCTCCAATCTTTGTGATTTCCTTCTTGCTACCAACTGTGGGCTTTGTTTATTCTTTTTCTAGCTCCTTGAGATGCAAAGTTAGGTTGTCTGACATTTTTCTTGTTTCATAATGTAAGCCTTTATTGCTATGAAATTCCCACTTAGAACTGCTCTTGCTGCATCCTGTTAAGTTTTTGTACGTTTTGTTTCCATTTTCATTTGTCTCAAGGTATTTATTGATTTCTCTTTTGGTTTCTTCTTTAAGCAGTTGGTTGTTCAGTAGCATGTTGTTAAATCTCCACCTATTGTGAATTATCATTTTTGTTCTTATAATTGATTTCTAGTTTTATACTATTGTGGTTGACATGTTCTGTAAATGTCTGTTAAGTCCATCTGGTCTAATGTGTCATTTAAGTCCAGTATTTCCCTATTGATTTTCTGTCTGGATGGGTGAATGTGAGTATTAAAGTCTCTTATTATAGGGCACCTGGGTGGCTCAGTTGGTTAAAGTCTCTTATTATATTATCTGTTTTTTCCCTTAGGTCTGTTAATATTTGTTTTACATATTTAGGTGTTCCAGTGTTGGGTGCATAAATATTTTCAAATGTTATATCCTCTTGTTGGAGTGACCTCTTTATCATTATGTAATGTTCTTCTTTGTCTCTTATTACAGTCTTTGGCTTAAAATCTAATTTGTCTGATATTTATATAGCTACCCTAGCTTTCTTTTGGTTTTAAATGCATGGAATATCTTTTTCCATCCCTTTATTTTTTTGTCTGTGTTTGTCCTTAAATATAAAGTGAGTCTCTTACAGGCAGCATATATACATATATGTATATATACATATATACATATATACATCTATACATATATAGATGTATCTTGGGGTTTTTTTAACCATTCAGCCACTCTATATCTTTTGATTATAGAATTTAGCCCACTTACATTGAAGTAATTATTGGGAGGTATGTACTTATTGCCATTTTGTTAATTGTTTTTTTTTAAGATTTTATTTATTTATTTGTCAGAGAGAGAGCCACAAGGAGGGTGAGTGGCAGGCAGAGCATGCACAGGGAGAAGGAGACTCCCTGCTGAGCAAGGAGCCCAATGTGGGACTCAATCCCAGGACCCTGGGATCATGACCTGAGGTGAAGGCAGACACTTAAATGACTAAGCCACCCAGACGTCCCTGTTAATTGTTTTCTAGCTGTTTTGTAATTCCTCTGTTCCTTTCTTTTTCTCTTGCTCCCAATTCCTTGATGATTTTTATATAATTATACACTTAGATTCCTTTCTCCTTATCTTTTGTATATTTACTGTAAGTCATTTTGCTCTGTGGTTACAATGAGGCATATATATAAAACAACTTATTTTATGTCTCTTTTAAATTGATAAGAACTTACCTTTGAATGCCTTCTAAAGCTCTACCCCTGCAAACCACAGCACGAAGATGAACTAATAGGCTTCTTTCACAGAGTGTCTGGGTGACTCAGTCAGTTAATTCTAGGTGTGCCCTGGGAATGGTGGCCAGTTAAGAATTTTTTTCTTCATTTATTACAGTCCTATGGGATCCTTGAGCAGAAGCCCTGCTGGGCACTAGACCCAGGCACTCTAGAGGGTCCCCTGGGTGGAGCCATAAACATCAGGCACCAGATGTGTACAGAAGCTTCCTTCTAGAAGATACTAGTGAGCTGAAGCAAGACAGAGGGAGAGTGCAAAGATGGTACCCACCAGCTTTTGTCTCCAAAGAGTAATTCAGCAGGTTCCTAGATATGTGTTAAATTAGATGCCTGCCACTCAGGCTGATCCTTTAAGCTAAGCAAATAAGACTCTTTTATAGAACGTCTGGGTGCTTTTCAGTTGGCTGCAACTGCACTAGGCCCTAGGGCATGTAAATCTGCATGTGTGTACTCTTTAAGAACTGTTTCTCTTTAAGAACTGAGAAACAGTTTTGTGGGTCTTGTGAATGTAAGTTATGTTGGCTTTCAAAGCTGGATGAAAGCCTCATCTCTCCCAAATGTCTTCCCTCATGATTAAAATGTTTTAATCCCATAATGTTGGGTCACTTGTTCCCAGATATTCACCCACATTTAAATGTTTATCTCACTCACTTCTAGTGGAGCTGCTCCTTTACAGAAATAAAAGAATTCAAGATGCAAGTAGTTCTACTGGGAAGCCCCATTCCTATAGTTTTAAGTGAACTTTCCTAGTGTCTTTTGAATTGAATCCAGACAGATTAAAAGTGTTATAGTCCTGGCACCATGATTTCATTTTAAATTAAGCAAATACATATTTAATTGATAAGATGGGTTAATTCTTTTCTACCTTTTAATATTAGTTATAAACTAGTATTTTAACTGGGTGAATTATATTATTTTTAGGAATCGTTATTTTAAGGGTACAGGTTTTAAGAGTACGGGTGTGTGATAAGGACTCCAAATCCTTTGCCCTTCAGATTGAAGCTTAGGGTTTTGAGTTTCCTCCCTGTTGTGGGTTGCTATCCTTAGGGTGGGGGCTTATGGCAAGATTGTGTCTCAGCTTCTCCCACCTGCTTCAGTGTGTTGTTTTTTTTCTCATTTATCTGAGATGCAGGAGTTGCTCAGCTAGTTTTTTTGTTTTTGTTTTTGTTTTTTTGTTGGGGGCTGGGGGTAGCTCAGAGGAAATTGTTTTACAAGTAGCTACAGATTTTGTGTGTCCATGGGAGGAGATAGGTTCAGTATCTTTCTACATTGTCATATTGAACCAGAACCCCTGAATTTTCCTTTCCTAAATGTTTGTTGCTAGTATGTAGAACTATAAGTAATTTTAGTATATTGACTTTGTATCCCTTGACGCTACTAAAGTCATTTATTTATTCCAGTAACATTTCTGAAGATTTCATAGAATTTTCTATATACATAATCATCTCAGTGAATAAAGACAGTTTTCTTTCTTCTTTTCCAAATTATATGGCTTCCATTTGTTTTTCTTGCCTTACTGCATTAGCTAAGACCCCCAGTATAATGCTGAAAGAGAAATGGTGAGAATGGATGTCCTTTTCTTGTTCCAGATGTTAAAAAGAAAGCATTCCATCTTTCACAATTAAGTATGATGCTACCTCTAAGATTTTCATAGCTGCCTTTTATCAGGTTAAGGAAGTTCCCTTCTATTGCTTGTTTACTGAGAGTTTTTTTATATGTATACATCATGAATAGATGTTGAATTTTGTCTACATCTGTTGAAGTGATTATATGGGTTTTTTTTTATTTTGCTAACATGTTGAGTTACATTAATTAATTATTGAATGTTAATCTGACTTTGCAATCCTGGTATAAACCCCATTTGATCATGATATGTTGTCCTTTTTATATATTACCTGATTTTAGTTGCTAGCATTTTGTTACAGATTTTTGCTTCTATCCATGAGGGATATTGGTTTGTAATTTTGTTTTCTTGTAATGTGATTAGTTTTGGTATTAGGGCAGTGCTAATCTTGTAACATGAGTTGGGAAGTGTTCTGTCCTCTGTTTTTGAAAAAAATTCTGTAGGATTGGTATTTTTTTCAATATAATTCAGTATATACTATTTAGAATGTATCAGTGAAGCCATTGGGTCTAGCTTTTTGTGGGAAATTTTCAAGTTTTATTTTATATTTATAAAGGGCAATTCAGGTGGTCTATTTCTTTTTTAGTCAGGTTTTGTAATTTTTATTCTTCAAAGGGCCAAAATTTTGCCCCTTTCATCTATATGAAGTGTTGCTAACCTATGGCTCGTATGTCAAATCTGGCCCATTTTAGGCCAATCTAGCCATACCCATTTGTTCATGTGTTGTCTATGTTTGCTTTTGCACTATAATAACAGAGTTGCATAGTTTCAAAAGAGATTATTGGGGCAAAAGCAGAAAATATTTACTATATTGGGTTAGAGATTTAATTAGGACACGTCTAAAGTCCCTGCTGTTAGGTAGGCTTAAAAGGAGGAAACACACAAGCAGATTAGTGGTGGGTTGTATTTTCCCAGTGTACGTGGAAGGAATCTGCAGATAGTCTTTCTCATTAATTGTTTCCTCTTATACAACGAATAACACCTTCACAAATAAGCTGTTTTTCCTAATGTAAGGATAAGGTAACCCAGAGGCAGTATGTATGCCATTCTGCCTTGGTGTTTTTACAGCCTGCAATTTGAGTATGGATAGAAGCTATATGTAGCTCTGGTGTTTATCTTATTTTAATGTACAGATCCAGTTGTATATGGATTTAAGTGGTACGCTTAGTACCAAGAAGCTGGGTGTACCCCAAGGCTTCTAGCTTCTCCTGGAACCTACTGATGGGGACATCTGTCATATAGCACAGTGGTCTGGATGGGACATCAAGAGAAAAATCCAGAGCATCTCTCTTTGATCTCTATGACTAATAACCCAGATTACTTCTTATGGAAGATAGGTTGTTATGGTTTAAGGAGGGAGATTGAATTGAAATGACAGGGGAGATGCCATGGTTTAGACAAGGGAATAAAAGCGCAGTCCTCTGACCAAGACATAAGATGATATGTTAACTATTCTTGAGAAGCTGATGGACAACACAAGGCATATAAAATTTCCCATGATTTTTGTGTGCCAGTTCTGGCTCTACTTTTTCTAGATTATTCCATGATGCCAAGGAAGCCACAGTTAGGAGAAATCCTAGTTGTAGAAACTCCTCATGATTTTGAGGGTCTGTAGTTTGCTTTTATCTGGAAGAGATAAGGGTTCTGGAATTTTTATTCTGTAGGTTACAGTTAAAATGTAATTCTTATTCTTTAATAAAAGAAATACCCTATATTGAAGTTTCCAAAAAAATGTAATAGAACCATTATATAATAGCTAACAATTATTTAGAGGTTGCCATGTGTCAGACCATGTACAAAGCATTTTGACAACAAATTCTCATTTAATCTCACACCAACCCTAAGATGTAGTTAATATTGTTATCCCAATTTTATAGATGAGGAAATTGAAGTAAGAGGGTTAATTAACTTGCCAAAGACAATAGTAAAGTGTTGATCTAGTTGGGGAATGCAATTTGGGCTGCTCAGCTCAGCTATAGAGGCTGGCCTTAAGGCCCTTGGTGAAAACCAATGATGGAGAAGAAAGTGCACAGGCCAGAGAATCACAGTGCCTGATTTCATCGGGGTTTGTGACCCAGCTCAGGGGACTTAACCTCTCCATGTGTCATTTTCTCTTTTAGGGAAAATGCAGATGACTACTATTCATATCCACTCCCAGAGGTGCCATGATAGCCCCTGATCTGATATGCATGAAAGTACTTTTGAAATGTATGGAGACTGTAGTATACAGGCATTATTGTCATTGGGAATCATATGGAGGCCATTGAAATATCACAACCCTAAGAGAGAACATTTTACAGTGCTTTCTATATACTAAAGTTCAGATTACCTCAGTTCAGATTACCTCAGAGGACAAGCAGTACTCTGTGATACCATTTCAGCAAATTTTTATACCACAGTATATGCCGTATATAGGGATTCTACAGTTTCATAGGTTTTTGTTTGTTTGTTTTTACAGTTTCACAGTTTTTAATTCTCCATCTACTCTGCCTGGACACAAAGATGAAGCAGTCAAAGGTGAATCCACTGACATTAATTCCTTTTATTAAAACTTTGTTTGACTGATGTTTCTTTTTCCCCCTTACCTACTACAGTATAGTGCACATAACAGGATCATTCTAGGTAAGCATCATTTTCCAGAATAGATGCCCCTCAAAGAGGGAGGACTCATGTTGATTATCAAATAACAACATCTAACATTTACTAAGTGTTACAGTGAGCCAGGCAGTGTTCTAAATGCTGTAGATAAAATATCACTATTCTTTTTTTTTCGTAAAGATTTTATTTATTTATTTGTCAGACAGACAGAGACAGAGAGAGCACAAGCAGGGGGAGTGGCAGCAAAGGAGAAGCAGGCTCCCCACTGAGCAGGGAGCCTGATGCAAGACTTCATCCCAGGACCCTTAAGCTGAAGGCAGACGCTTAACTGACTCAGCCACACAGGCGTCCCAAAATAGCACTATTCGAACAGAATTTTCTATTCTAATAGAATAGCCCTTCAAGTGGATGCAGTTATTATCTCCATTTCATAGGTAAAGCAAATTAAGCACATGAAAATTATGGAAGTTGCCCAAGGTGCATCTGAAGCCCTGTGTCCATTCTACCCCTTTATGTGTAGGTTTTAGAAACATTGAATTTGAAATTGCTGTGGTATAAATAAATAATCCCTCATTCCCTTTACACACATTTACTGAGTGCCCAAGATTGTCACGTACCGTTCTAAGAACTAGAGATAATGCTAATATTAAGGATTCAAATATGAAAATGACATAGTTCCTGCCCTCAAGAATTTTACAGTCCAATGAAGGGGAACATAAGTAAATGGATGATTATAAATACAAGAAGTACTGTGATGGAAATATATCAGATGGCCTAAAAGGGGCAATGAAACTATATTGGTGTCATCGCTCACTGAAATAAAGTTCTCAGACATCAATCTGAGCGGTCATGCAGGGCTGCCTCGCAAGGGAGAGCAGCCACAGCTGAATTCTGCACATAGCTTTTATTTTTTTATATATATATATTTTTTATCAGAAAAGCAAGGACAGATGCCTCAAAGCATGGGAAAGGAGTACAAAGGGATGGCAAATATCTTGAAGCCATAAAGCAGGCCTGCATTCTTCCCTACATGTAGGCATGCAGGGAGGCAGTCATGAGATCAGGGATGTTTGGGCTAGCAATCACCAGGTGCAGAAAGGGGGGACTGAGGGTTACATTCTTTCATAGCTCCTAACTTATGCTCTGCCCCTGGGGATCATGGGATCCTGCTCAATAGCCCAAGAACAGGAATGCTGCTGATGTGTTAGCTGCTTCCCCAATCACCCCTTAGGGCTTCCAATATATTTTCTGAGAATAACTCCACATATTGGTTCATCAGAGAAGGCTGAAAGAATGTGTACCCAATCTGAGCCTTAGAGGAGAAATAATAGCATGGCAAGGAATGGAAGGGTTTTCCCAGCAGGAAGAGAAACAAGGAAGCAAGAGATGAGAGAGCATAGTGAATGTGCAGAGCAAGCATGTTTGGAATGGCTAAATCACAGAATCATAGAATAGAGCATGGCAATAGATGGGACTGGAGAGGTTGGCAGGGATCACGTCATAGAGGACCTCAAACATGTAACCATGGGCAGCTGGACTTCATCATGTAGATAAGGGAGGGCCATGTTTAAGGAGGGTTGTGGGAATAGATGCAGGTTAGGCAAATGGAGACTAGGTAGTGGTAATAGAAGTTAGAGGTGACAAGAGAGTGATCCAATGCAGTTCAAGTGGGAATGGAACAGAAGAAATTGTTTTGGATTTCTCAACCTTGGCACTACCAACATTTTGAGCCAGATACTTGTTGTGAGGGGCTGTCCCATGCATTATAGGCTGTTTAGCAGCATCTTGGCCTCTACCCACCAGATGCCAGTAGCAGACTCCTCTCCAGTTGTGACAACCAATATGTCTCCAGACATTACCAGATGTCTCCTGTGGTCAAAACTACCCCCAGTTGAGATCCACTGGTTTAGACATGCTGGTATTAGAACAAAATCAACTGGACTTGGATGTATGGAGAAAGTGAGGGAGAAGATAGTCAAGGTTAACTTCAGAGTTCCCACAAAGAGAAACTTAGGGAAAGAAGAATAGATTTGATTTTTGACACATTAGTGGTACTTGTGGGACTCCTAATGGAGAGGCCCAAGAGGTAGTTGGATGGATGGTTCTGGGCTCAAAGGAGAGATCTCAGTCTAAGAAGCAGATCTGAGAACTATTTGCATAAAATGGGAGTGGATGAGATCACCTAGGGAGACCCATGGAATGCAAAGAGCATGAGGCAGGAAGTTTAAAGAATTTTTTTTAAAGATTTTATTTATTTGACAGAGAGACACACAGCAAGAGAAGGAATACAAGCAGGGGGCGGTGGGAGAGGGGATGCGGGGCTCGATCCCAGGACCCTGGGATCATGACCCAAGCCGAAGGCAGACGCTTAACCATCTGAGCCACCCAGGCGCCCCATGAGGCAGGAACTTTAGAGACAACCGAGAAGAGATAGGGTAGTAGAGGATTATTAAATCACCATTCTCAGGGTGCTTGGGTGGCTCAGTTGGTTAAGCATCCAACTCTTAATATCAGCTCAGCTCTTGATCTCAGGGTCATGAGTTCAAGCCCCACAGTGGGCTCCAAGCTGGGCATGAAGCCTACTTAAAAAACAAACAAACAAACAAATCAGCATTCTAATTCTCTGCAATGAAAGGAAAGATAAAAGAGAAGCATGTAGCTCTATATCCTTTTTAATCAGTGATGAAGATCTTGACATCCTCTATGACCCAAGTGAAAGCTAAAATTAAAAAAAAAAATGTAGAGGGGAAATCAGGAAAATTTGCATGATTTGCATGAGATGCTTAGTTTTCCTGTTTCACAGTCTTAAATGCATCATTTGCTGAATTTATTCTCTCCCTGTGCTTTCAATGCAAAACTAAAACAAAACCCAAAGACCCTTAAAGAGCCTCATAGTTCTGTTACAGTGAATGAATACCTAGAAACGCAGAGCTGAATTGAAAAATCCATCATGCATTTATTAGCAGTGTTGTTTCCCTACCTTGTCATCAGGGTTCAAAAACAGCAGTGCAATTGAAGGCTCAGGGGAAATACAGAAGCTTTATATACAGACATATTCTTCAGCTTTCGATAAGGTTCTACGGTGATAATTCTTGGAGAAAATAAAATGTGATAAAGCAATGGACAGAAAGAGCTTATCGGCTAGAAGGCAAATCCAGTAACAGTAGATAGCATCACTGTTGGCAGGAAGGTCAGATGAAGTGGGAAGATAATTTCCTGCAGGTGACAAGATTCCCATAGCGTCACAAAGCTCATCACCTGCAATGCCAATTATGGTGAAGAGCCCTAGCCTGGGGCAGTTAACTACTTGTCAGGAACTCAGTGCTGAAAAGAAGGCCCGCTGCTTTGGGTAAATAAGTGATCACCTGAACGAAAGTCAGATACCCTTGTGAGAAACACTAACTCTTTGAGCCAACAATGCGCTTGGGAGACCCTCTCCCAAGTAATGTGTGTCTTCCAAAGGGCTTGATGACCAAACGGGCACACCTGTTCAAAATGAAACTTTCACACCCTGCGGTTCTGTCTGTGTGGAAAGGGAGACAAACCAAATGAAGTTCTTGAAATAATTTCCCCATCTTACTCATTTGTCAGAGGGCATAGTTGCCATTTTTCTTTTGGATTGCCCAATTTCTAGAGGGAGCACTGTCTTTCTAGTTTGAGCCCCTCCTGCCTCTCCATCAGCCTTCTCTCTCCCTCCCTCCTCCAGCGACATTGGGAAAGAATTTAACAAATGGATCTAATTACCACAGTGGCTTGAGGCTTCTCCACTTTTTTTTTCCCTTCCAGCTGTAAAGATGTCCTCAGACTGAACTTCACATTCCGAACTGCTGTCAAACTCTCACTTTAATGGGCACTTAAATTTAATGTCAAGCTGATGCCTGTAGAAGACCTTGATTAAATTTGCAAACAGTAGACTCTAACCAAGCCAGAACTTTAGAGTTGTCTCATTTCGCCTTTCAAGCTTAAATCCCAGAAGTTTTCTTTTCTTTGCAAAGAATTACAGAAGTTTGCTTGCAAAGACGCTGAGTCTCAGTAAGACAGCAAAGTGTAACAAACAAAACACTCTGAATGCTTTTAGAGAAAGAAGAAATCCCCCAGCTTATTAAAATTCTATATGAATTAAAGATTTTCCCCATTGCTTTATTTGGCTCCCTCTCATTCAAAATCTATAACTATTCACTTTTATGATTCTATAAGATTATAAGCAGTCCTAAAAAGTTTATTTAAAATCTTCCTAGTGTTCTTTTATGCACATTGCAATTAAGAGTTTTGTACTGTATGTGCGCAGTGAGAAACATTATGGAGAAACAACATGAAAGAAATATGATAGAATCTCCACTAACAATGTCATCGTTTCAACCAGCTACAAATTTCTAGCCTCTTTCTTCGGTTTCTTTTTTTGTCTCTGATAATCATACAGCCTCTCCTCCTTCCTCCTTGAAGAGGTAATAAAAAAGACTAGAAGTTAAAAGATCTGGAAGACTCGTATTCTTTTTCATTGGCTACTGTTTTGAAAAGAGGCTGCTGGCTTTGATTTTTCTTTGGGGTTCTTCCTGCATCAACCAATTCAAACAGATCTGCTTTCAAAGAAAACAAATCAAAATTGTCAAGACCTGTGAAGCATGAAAAATAAATTGCTTTTCCCCACTCCAAAAAGCACCAGAAAGGCATTAATTTCTATCTTCTTATATAAACCTCTAACCTCTCTCCTCTATAGACTCCACAAAATATTTATATATTCTTCTGTATAATACATGACAGGAGATCAAGCTTTATTACAAAGAAATTGAACTTGTAATACAACTAATATTTAAACTAGCGTTATTTTGGAATTTGACTAGACATATATAAAACATTCAAGTAGGAGGACAAATTCTTGGGGCTGCCAATGTAAATAAATAATCAACTAAGACACATCTACTGTGTGTTAATAGCTCTGTCTTTTTACCTAGTGGGAGCACAGACTTCATAAAAGAAGAAGAGCATGAGGCAGTAGAAAAAAGGGTCTTGCAAAATGTTCCCAGATATGAAATATCCTGTCATAAGATTTCTCATCGAACTACAGCAATGAGACAGCCTCTAATATTTCCGGTTTTTGTTTTGTTTTTTTGGTTTTTTTTTAATCCAACAGACACCTACATAGATTCTACACTTGGCTTTCTAAAGCTGACTTAATTGTGTGGTTAATAAAGCTCCATGTAGCACTTATTCTTAACATTAAAAAAAAAAAGACTCGTGGTTTTGCAGTTCATGGATAAAGTGGTAGGTAGGCAGTCATCAGATTCCTGTTGAGAACTATAGATGGTAAAAGGAATGGCAGATGGTTTCAGAAGGCAGAGATTTATAGAGGTAATTTGTAGTGGAATAATACTATTTTCTGAACTCGGTAATCATAATTCACAAAGACAAGTAAAGGTTCAGATAGTGTCTCATTTAATGAGATGTTACTAATATTCCGAGAAATCTTTGCTCAGCAGCTTAAAATAAAAGCTCAGTCAGCCGACATTTTTAGGTTCTGGTGATCTGATGCTGTTTAAAACCTTTTCATATTTCCATAGCTTTTCACAGAATTTAAAACATCATGCTTCTAACAGTGCAGTTTTCTGAATAATTTAGTCAGTATCTGATCTGATTCAAGAGGATAAAGGGAAAGTACCTCTCTTCACCAGGAAGAAAACTGAAATAAAATGGTATTTTATATAATCCAAGGTAAGAGGTGAGGAAGGGTTACATTTCAACCTGGGCTTCCCTTTTAAGAGCCCCAAACCCTCTGGGTAGGTGAATGGAGACCACAGGGAGGAAATAAGTTAGTTAGATAAGGGCCTCTCTAAAGGACACCACTCCAGAGTGCATCGAGTGCATTACCTCGTTGCCAAAGGCAGGCAAAGAGAGCGAGGCATTACTCTAGATGTCTATGATTGGCCACAACATTTACTATATTCCACTGCTGGCACTGAAAGGAGGGGGTTACTATAGATATCAGAATATTCATTACGGAAGTTAATGAATTTACCAAACCTATTTGGCAATTCATAGCAACCACAGAAGCGGTAAAGTTATGGAAGCTGGAGGGTGGAATGAAGAAATAATTCGGACTTTCCTTACAACCTTCTCGTTTTAGTAATGGTCTATTCTTCATGAACCTGTACCCAGAGTGAGCAGAAAATCACAGCAGATAAGGACTACCATCATTTCTCACAACAAAACATCTCTTTTCATTAATGATATAACTGACTATACAAATTCTGTTTCTCTTAATTCCCAAGTCACAATTCATTTCAGTGGTTTGCTGCCACTCAAATAGGCAAAGGTTCTCCTTGCTGATGTGGAGTAACCACAAATGGCCAACTCAGGGAAAAAAGGAAGAAAGCTAGTTTTAAAATCTTCATTGGTGATGGGCAGTATGTTGGATATTCCCAAATACCTTTAAAAACTGAGGTAGTGTCTGATTTGTTATAAAAGTATGACACTTTTTATTTTTTAATCGAAGTATAGTTGACATAAAATATTATTTTCAGATGTACAATGTATGATTCAACAATTCTATACGTTACTCAGTGCTCATCACAATAAGTGCGGTTACCATCTGTCACCATACAAATTTATTACAATATTATTGACTATATTTCCTATGCTGTACTTATTATTCCTATGACTTCTTTATTTTATAACTGGAAGTTTGTACCTCATAATCCCCTTTACCTACTTCACCCATCCCCCCCACCCAGCTGCCCTCTGGGAGCCACCAGTTTGTTCTTTGTATTTATGAGTCTGTTTTTGATTTTTGTTCATTTGTTTTTGTTTTTTTAGATTCCACATATAAGTGATACATGGTATTTGTTTCTGTCTCAATTGTTTTACTTAGTGCGATATTCTCTAGGACCATCCATGTTGTTGCAGATGACAAGATTTCATTCTTTTTTATGGCTGAATAACGTTCCATTGACTAAATACATACACTACATCCTCTTTATTCAGCTATCGGACCCTTAGGTTGCTTCCGTATCTGGGCTATTGCAAATAGTGCTGCGATAAACATAAGGGTGCATATAGCCTTTTGAATTAATGTTTTTGTTTTCTCTGGGTAAATACCCAGAAATGAAATTACTGGGTCATAGTATTTTGAGAAACCTCCATACTGTTTGCCATAGTGGCTGTACTAATTTGCATACCACCAACAGTGCATAAGGGTTCTTTTTTCTCCACATCCTCACCAACATTTTTTATTTCTTGTCTTTTCTAAGTATTAGCCATTCTGACAGGTGTGAGGTAATATCTCATTGTGGTTTTCATTTGCATTTCACTCATGATTACTGACATTGGGCATCTTTTCATATGTCACTTGGCTGTCTCTATGTCTACTTTGGAAAAATACCAGTTGTGGTCCTCTGACAATTTTTAAACCAGTATTATCTTTTTTTTTTTCGTGTTTAGCTATATAAATTCTTTATATAATTTGTATATTAACCTCTTATTGGACATGTCATCAACGAATATCTTCTCCTGTTCAGTAGGTTAGCTTTTGGTTTGTTGATGGTTTCCTTTACCGTGGAAAACCTTTTTAATTTGATGTAGTCCCAATAGTTTATTTTTGCTTTTGTTTCCCTTGCCTGAGGAGACACATCAAGAAAAATATTATCGACACCAGTGTCCAAGAGATTACAGCGTAAGTTTTGGTTTAGGATTTTTATGGTTTCGTGTCTCACATTTAGGTCTTCTATCTATTTTGAGTTTATTTTTGTGTAAGGTGTAAAAAAAAGTGGTCCACTTCCGGTTTTTTGCATGTAGCTATACAGTTTTCCAAAAACAGGATTTACTGAAGACACTGTCTTTTCACCATTATATATTCTTGCCTCCTTTGTTGTAGATTAATTGATGATATAAGCAGGGGTTTACTTCTGGGCTTTTTGTTTTATTGACCTATGGGTCTGTTTTTGTGCCAGTACCATAATGTTTTGATTACTAGAGCTTTGTATTATAGTTTGAAATCTGGGATGTGATACCTCAAGCTTTGTTTCTCTTTCTCAAGATTGCTTTGACTATTGGGGTCTTTTGTAGTTCCATGCAAATTGTAGGATTATTTGCTGCTGTTCTGTAGAAAATATGATTGGTATTTGCACCAAATCTGTAGATTGCTTTGGGTACTGTGGACATTTTAACAATATTAATTCTTTCCATTCATGAACATGGTATAGCTTTCCATTTATTTGTGCCATCTTCAATTTAGTTCATCATTGTCTTATAGTTTTCAGAGTATAGTTTTTTCACCTCCTTGGTTAAATTTATACCTAGGTATTTTGTACTCTTTGATGCAATTGTAAATGGGATTATTTTCTTAAGTTTTCTTTCTGCTTCTTCATTATTAGTATATATAAAGGCAACCAATTTCTGTGTATTGATTTTGTATCCTGTAACTTTACTGAATTCATTTATTACTTCTAATAGTTTTCATAGAGTCTTTAGCATTTTCTATATATAGTATCATGTCATCTGCAAATAGTGACAGTTTTAATTCTTCCTTCCCAATTTGGATGCTTTGATTCCTTTTTCTTGTCTGACTGCTATGGGGATGACTTCCAGTATTATGTTGAATAAAAGTGGTGACAGTGGACATCCGTGTCTTTTTCCTAATCTTAGAGCGAAGACTTCAAGATTTTCAACATTGCATATAATGTTACCTGTGGGTTTTTCATATATGACCATTATTATGTTGAGGTATGTTCCCTCCAAACCCACTTAGTTGAGAGTTTTATTTATGAATGGTTGTTGAATTTTGTCAAATGTTTTTCTGCATCTATTGAGATGATCATATGATATTATGATATTTATGATATTATATATGATATCATATATATGATATGATATAAATATATTTATCCTTCATTTTGTTAATATAGTGTATCATGTTGATTGAATTCCAGATACTAAATCACCCTTGCATTCCTGGGGAAAAAAATCCCATTTGACTGTGGTAAATGATCCCTAATGTATTGTCAAATTTGGTATGCTAATATTTTGTTGAAGATTTTTGTATCTATATTCATCAGGGATATTGACCTGTGGTTTTCTTATTTTGTAGTATATGTGGTTTGGGGATCAGAGTAATGCTGGCCTCACAGAAAGAATTTGGAAGCTTTCCTTCCTCTTTTTTTTGGAATAGTTTGAGCAGGATAGATATTAACTCTTCTTTAAACATTTGGTAGGGTTCAGTTGTAAAGCTATCTGGTCCTGGACTTTGTTTTTGGGGACTTTTTAAATTACTAATTTAATTTCTTTACTAGTATTTGGTCTGTTCAGATTTTCTATTTTTCTGATTCAGTCTCAGAAGATTGTATGTTTCTAGGAATTTATCCATTTCATCTAGGTTGTTCAATTTCTTGGCATATAATTTTTTGTAGTGTTTTGTAATCCTTTGTATTTCTGGGGTGTCTGTTTTATCTTCTCGTTCATTTCACATTTTATTCTTTTGAGTCTTCTTTTTTCCTTGATGAGTCTGGCTAGAGATTTATCAATTTTGTTTTTCTCCTTAAAGAACCACCTCTTAGTTTTATTGATCTTTTCTATTAGTTTTTAGTCTCTGTTTCATTTATTTCCACATCGACCTTTATTATTTCCTTCCTTCTATAACTTTGGGCTTTGTTTGTTCCTCTTTTTCTAGTTCCTTTGGGTGTAAGATTAGATTGTTTATCTGAGATTTTTCTTGCTTCTTGAAGTAGGCCTGTATTGCTATAAACTTCCCTCTTAGAACTGCTTTTCCTGTGTCCCAAAGATTTTGTTCCATTGTATTTCCATTTTCATTTGTCTCCAAGCATTTTTTTAAATTTCCTCTTTGATTTCTTTGTTAACCCATTGGGTGTTTAGTAGCATTAGCATGTTGTTTACCCTTCCTGTGTTGTTATTTTTCCAGGCTATTTTTCTTGTAATTGATTTCTACTTTCATGCTTTTGTAGTCAAAAAAGATATGATTTTGATTTTAAATTTATTGAGACTGGTTTCATAGCTTACTATGTGATCTGTCCTAAAGAATGTTCTGTGTGTACTTGAAAAAAAAATGTGTATTCTACTGTTTTGGGATAGAATGTTCTGTATATATCTGTTAAGTCCACCTGGTCTAATGTGTCATTCAGAGGCATTACTTCCATATTGATTTTCTGTCTGGAGGATCTACCCACTGATGGAAGTGGGGTGTCAAAATCTCTTACTATTATTGTATTGCTGTCCAATTCCTCTCTTTATGTCTGTTAATATTTGCTTTATTTAGGTGCTCCAATGTTGGGTACATAAGTAATGCAATTGTTATATCCTCTTGCTGGATTGATCCCTGTATCATTATAATGCCTTGCTTTTCTCTAGTTACAGTCTTTGTTTTAAAGTCTATTTTGTCTGATATAAGTATTGCTACTCCAACTTTTTTCTTTTTCCATTTGCATGGAGTATCTTTTTCCATCCCTTCACTTGCAGTTTTTATGTGTCATTAAGTCTGAAGTGAGTCTCTTGTAGGCAACATGTAAATGGGTCTTGTTTTTTCATCCATATAGTTGCCCTATGTCTTTGGATTGGAACATTTAGATAATTTATATTTAAAGTAAATATTAATAGATATGTACTTATTGCCATTTTGCTCAATTGTTTTCTGTTTGTTTTTATACTCTCTTGTTCCTTTCTACTTTTCTTACTTTTCCCCCTCATGATTGATGACTTTATCAGTGTTGTGTTTGGATCTTTTTCTCTTTATTGTGTATCTATTATAGGCTTTGATTTGTGGTTTACCATGAGGTTCATAAATAGCATGTTAAGTATGTAGCAGTCTATATTAAGGTGATGGTCGCTTAAGCTTAAATACATTTTAAAAGCACTACATTTTTACTTCCTACCTTCGTGTTTTAAGTATATGATATCATATTTACGCTTTTCATTTTGTGAATACCTTGACTATTTTTTTGATATAATTGATTTTAGTACTTTGTCTTTTAACCTTCTTATTGGCTTTATAAGCGGCTGATCTATCTTTATGTTTGATTTTAACTGGAAAAGTTTTCATAGCTTCATAGTTACAGCCTTTTCTTTTTGCTTAAAGAAGTCCCTTTAACATTACTTGTAAGGCTGAGTTAGTGGTGACAAACTCCTTTAACTTCTGTCTGGGAGGCTCTTTATTTTTCCTTCAATTATAAATGATAACTTTGCTTGGTAGAATATTCTTGGTTGTAGGGTTTGTCCCCCCCCCGCCCCACCTTAACACTTTGAATATATCATTCCATTCTCTTCTGGCCCGCAAAGTTTCTGCTGAAAAATCAGCTAATAGCTTTATGGTTTCCCTTGTACATAACTAGTTGCTTCTCTCTTGCTGCTTTCAAGATTCTCTCTTTAATTTCTACATTTTAATTATTACGCATCCTAGTGTGGACCTCCTTGTGTTCACCTTGTTAGGGGCTTTTTGTGATTCCCGGACCCAATGTCTGTGTCCTTCCCCACAGGGGAAGGGATGTTTTCTGCTATTATTTCTTCTTCAGCTATTATTTCTTCAAGTTTTCTGTTCCTTTCTCTCTTTTCTTCTTTTGGGAACTCTATAATGTGATTGTTAGTATGCTTCATGTTGTCCCAGAGGTCCTTTGCTCTAACTTCATTCTTTTTTCTTTCTCTACTTCCTATTGAGCTTGACTGCTTTTCAGTACCCTGTAGTTCAGATCACTGATCTGTTCTAAATCCTCTAATCTGCTGTTGATTTCTTCTAGGACTTTTCATTTCAGTTATTGTATTCTTCTACTCTGATTGATTCTCTTTTATATTTTTTTTTATCTCTTTGTTGATGTTCTCACTGAGTTCATTTACTCTTCTCTCAAGGCTGGAGAGCATCTGTATGACCATTCTTTCAAGCTTTTTTTTTTTTTTTAAGATTTTTATTTATTTATTTGTCAGAGAGAGAGAGAACAAGCAGGGGAGCGGCCATCAGAGGGAAAAGCAGGCTCCCCACTGCTCGATGCCAGGACTCAATCCCAGAACCCCGGGATCATGACCTGAGCTGAAGGCAGATGCTTAACTGACTGAGCCACCAAGGCATCCCTCAAACTCTTTTCTTGAAATTGAAGTATAATTGACATACAATGCTACATTAGTTTCAATTGTATAACATAGTGATTCAATATCTCTAAGTGTCATGCTATGCTCACCACAAGAATAGCCACCATCTGTCTCTATAAAATGCTATTATAATACCATTGACTATAATCCCTATGATGTACCTTTTAGCCCCCTGATTTATTCCTTCCATATGGGGAAGTCTATTGTCTCCCACTCCCCTTCACTGCTTTTACTGATTGCATCAGCACCCTCCCCTCTGGCAACCATCAATTTGTTTTCTATCTTTATGGATCTGTTTCTGCTTTTTGTTTGTTTATTTACTTGTTTTGTTTTTTTGATAACACATATGAGTGAAAGCACATGGTATTTGTCTTTCTCTGACTTATTTTACTTAGCGTAATACTCTCTAGGTCCATCCATCTTGTTGCACATGGCAAGATCTCATTCTTTTTTTATGACTAACAGGTGTGTGTGTGTGTATCACCTCTTCTTTATCCATTCATCTATCAGTGGACATGGGTTGCTTTCATATTTTGGCTATTATAAATAATGCTACAGTATGGTGCCTGGGTGGCTCAGTCATTAGACATCTGCCTTCGGCTCAGGTCATGGTCCCAGGGTCCTGGGATCAAGCCCCGCAACAGGCTCCCTGCTCAGTGGGAAGCCTGCTTCTCCCTCTCCCACTCCCCCTGCTTGTGTTCCCTCTCTTGCTGTGTCTCTGTCAAATAAATAAATGGAATTTTTAAAAAAAATAATAATAATGCTACAATAAACATAGGGTCTCATATATCTTTTCAAATTAGTGTTTTGTATTCTTTGGGTAAATACCCACCAGTGGAATTACTGGATCATATGGTATTTCTATTTTTTTTTTTTTTTTTGAGGATACCCCATACTGTTTTCCATAGTGACTGCACCAATTACATTCCCACCAAGAATACAGAACACATGGGTTCCTTTTCCTCCACATCTTTGCCAATACTTATTTCTTATATTTTTGATTCTAGCCATTCTGGCAGGTGTAAAGTGATATCTCATTGTGGTTTTGATTTGCATTTCCCTGATGATTACTGATGTTGAGCATCTTTTCATGTGTCTGTTGGCTATTAGTATATCTTCTTTGGAAAAATGTTTATTCACTTCCTCTGCTGATTTTTAAATTGGATTATTTGGGGTTTTTTAAGTGTTGAGTTGCATAAGTACTTTATATACTTTGGAT
Source organism: Eumetopias jubatus (assembly GCF_037043125.1). Classification (NCBI taxonomy): domain Eukaryota; kingdom Metazoa; phylum Chordata; class Mammalia; order Carnivora; family Otariidae; genus Eumetopias; species Eumetopias jubatus. Next base: position 94,052,099 of record NW_028274812.1, read on the forward strand.
ATTAACCCCTTATTCAGTAGTTTGCCTTTTGTTTTGTTCATGTTTCCTTTGCTGTGCAAAGCCTTTTATTTTTATGTAGTCCCAATAGTTTATTTTTGCTTTTGATTCCTTTGCCTGAGGAGATCAATCTAGAAAAATGTTGTTAAGGTCATGTCAGAAAAATTACTGCCAAAAAAAAAAAAAAGAAAGAAAAATTGCTGCCTATGTTTTCTTCTGGAAGTCAGATGGTTTCATGTGTCATATTTAGGTCTTTAATCCATCTTAAGATTTTTTTGTGTATGGTGTAAGAAAGCAGTCCTGTACTTACCTGTACAGTTTTCCCAGCACCATTTATTAAAGTGACTGTCTTTTCTTCGTTGTATATTCTTGCCTTTGTCATAGATTAATTGATTATATATTTTTGTGGGTTTATTTCTGAGCTCTTTATTCTATTCCATTGATCTGTGTGTCTATTTTTGTGCCAGTACCATACTGTTTTGGTAATTATAGCTTTGTGGTAGATCTTGAAAACTGGAATTGTGATATCTCCAGCTTTGTTCTTTTTTTCTCAACATTGCTTTGGCTATCTGGGATCTGTTGTGGTTCTATACAAATTTCAGCATTATTTGTTCTAGTTCTGTGAAAACTGATGTTGGTATTTTGATAGGGATTGCATTGATAGTCTAATGTGTCATTTATTTTTTAAAAAAGATTTCATTTATTTATTTATTTGACAGAGAGACATAGTGAGAGAGGGAACACATGCAGGGGAAGCGGAAGAGGGAGAAGCAGTCTTCCCACTGAGCAGGGAGCCTGATGTGGGGCTTGATCCCAGGACCCTGAGATCATGACCTGAGCCGAAAGCAGATGCTTAATGACTGAGCCCCTCAGGTACCCCCTAATGTGTCATTTAAAGACTCTTTGGGGCCCCTGGGTGGCTCAGTTGTCTAAACATCTGATTCTTGATCTCAGCTCAGGTCTTAATCTTGGGGTTGTGAGTTCAAGCCCACATTGGGCTCCATGCTGGATGTAGAGCCTACTTAAAATAAACCAACAAACAACCAAAGACTGTTTTATTATTAATCTTCTGCTTGGATGATCTATCCATTGATGTAAGTGTGGTGTTAAAGTTCTCTATTATTGTATTACTGTAAATTTCTTCCTTTATGTCTGTTAACATTTACTTTATGTATTTAGGTGCTCTAATGTTGTGTGCATAGATATTTATAATTGTTATGTCTTCTTGTTGGACTGATGCCTGTATCATTATGTCATGTCTTTCTTTGTCTCTAGTTATAGTCTTTGTTTTAAAGTCTATTTTTCTGATATAATTATTGCTGCTCCAGCTTTTTTCTTTTTCCATTTGCACAAGTATCTTTTTCCATCCCTTCTCTCACAGTCTTTATGCGTCTTTAAGCCTGAATTGAGTCTCTTGTAGGCAGCATATAGATAGGTCCTATTTTTTTTTAATCCATTCTGTCACCCTATGTCTCAAAGGAGCATTTAGGCATTTTACATTTAAAGTAGTTATTGATAGGTATGATAGGTGTTACTGATAGATATTTTCATTTTGTTAATTGTTTTCTTGTTGCTTTTGTAGTTCTCTGTTCCTTCTTTGCTTGCTCTCTTTCCTTGTAATTGATGAATTTCTGTAATGTTATGCTTGGGTTTTTTTTAATTTTAATTTTTTGTGTATCTGTTTCAGATTTTCAGTTTGTGGTTAACAAAGGTTCATACAAAACATCCTAAGTATATGGCAATCTATATTAATTGATGTTTACCTAAATCTAAATACATTCTAAAAGAACTTTTTTACTCCCCACTTCCATGCTTTTTGTATATGTTGTCATATTTTGCATGTTTTCTCCATAATTTTCTTCTATATGGCCTTTTCTTTTTCACCTAAAGGAGTCCTTCTAACCTTTCTTTTTAAAAGTTATTTATACAGTGATAGAAAATGAGAATATGATAGTGAATCCATCCAAGTCACTGCCCTTTATTGAAATATACACATACATACAAATTCACAAAACCAAATTCACCTAGTATAATGTGGTGTGAGTTTCACCAGGGTAATGGTCATTATTATAATTATGTATTTGTACACATGCATTCTTTTTCCTTTATTTATTTTTAAGATTTTATTCTATTTGAGAGAGAGAGAATGAGAGAGAGATCACGAGAGGGGGGAGGGTCAGAGGGAGAAGCAGATGCCCTGCTGAGCAGGGAGCCTGATGCAGGACTCGATCCTGGGACTCCAGGATCATGACCTGAGCCGAAGGCAGTTGTTGAACCAACTGAGCCATCCAGGTGCCCTCTTTTTTCTTTTAGAGTAAAGAAATGTGAGGGCCAGATTAAAATAAAATATTGTTTTATGCATTTATATTCAAATTGGCATCCTGAAAATTTTGCTAATTTACTTTCTTACTCTGCCATGCAGGAGAATGTCCAACCAAACATTGCTCATAATTTTATATGGTGGTATTACTAAATATTTTTGCCTTAGTGCAAAGCCTCTAGCATGGCCCCCAGTGATTCCCCTCCTGGTATTCAGGCAATTGGATGAATACCCCTCCCCTTGAATGTGTTCTGAACCCAGTGACCCAGTTCTCCAGATGATACCTTAATTTCAGCCCTGTGAGTTACCCTGAGCAAGATGACCAAATCAAGTACAATCATATTCCAAACTCAAAAAAAGCGATGAAATAATAAATGTTTATTTTAGGGTCTAATTTTTTGAGGTAATTTGTAATACAAAGGGAGATAAATAATACACTGGACAAAAACCCCAGAAACATTTTTTGAAGTACAATTGATAGATAACATTATATTAGTTCTAGGTATACAGCCTTATGATTTTGTATTTGTATATATTGCAAAACAACCACAACATGTCTAGTTAACATCCTTCACCATATGTATTTATAAGTTTTCTTGTGATGAGAACTTTTAAGTTCTACTGTCTTGGCAACTTTCAAATATGCAGTACACTATTATTAACTAAAATCACCATGCTGTTCATTACTTCCTTGTGACTTATTCATTCTCTAAGTGGAAGTTTGTACCCTTTGACCCCTTTCACCCATAAGTTTTACCCAGAAAATTATTTTTTTAATTATTTTTAGATTTATTTTAAAAGTTTAACTCATACATGTTTCTACTTCATGAATTTTTTCTTTTTTCTTTGTTTTAAATTTTAATTCCAGTAAACACACAGTGTTATATTAGATTCAGGTGTACAATATAGTGATTCGACAATTCTATCCATTACTCAGTGTTCATTATGATAAGTGTGCTCTTTAATCCCCATCACCTGTTTCACCCATCCACCCACCGCCCGTCCTCTCTGGTAACCATCAGTTTGTTCTCTAGAGTTAAGAGTCTGTTTCTTGGTTTTTCTCTCTCCTTCTCTCCTTTTTTCTTTTTTCTTTATCCATTCATCTATTGATGGACACTTGGGCTGCTTCCATAATTTGGCTGTTGTAAATAATGCTGCAATAAACATATAGTGCATGCATCCCTCTGAACTAGTGCTTTTGTATTTTGTGGGTAAATACCTAGTAGTGCAATTCCTGGATTGTAGGGTAGCCTTATTTTTAATTTTTGAAGGATTTCCATATTTTTTTCCACACTGGCTGTACCAGTTTGCATTCCCACTAACAGTGCAAGAGGGTTCCTTTTTCTTCACATCCTCGCCAACACTTGTTGTTTCTTGTGTTTTTGATCTTAGCCCTTCTGACAGGTGTGAGGTGATACCTCAGTATAGTTTTGATTTGAACTTCCCTGATGATGAGTAATGTTGAGCACCTTAGCATGAGTCTGTTGGCCACCTGTGTGTCTTTTCGAAGAAATGTCTGTTCACGTCTTCTGCCCATTTTTAATAGGATTATTTGTTTTTTGGGTGTTGAGTTGTATCCCTTTTTTGTGTGGGTTTTTTTGTGTTTTGGGGGCGGTACTAACACTTTATCAGATGTGCCATGTGAATGAACCCATTCAGTAGGTTGCATTTTAGTTCTGTTAATTATTTCCTTTGCTGTGCAGAAGTTTTTATTTTTATGTAGTCCCAATAATTTATTTTTCCTTTTGTTTTCCTTGCCTCAGGAGACATATCTAGAAAAATGTTACTGTGGCCAATGTCAGAGAGATTATTGCCTGTGCTCACTTCTGGCAGTTTTACGGTTTTAGGTCTCACATTTAGGTCTTTAATCCATTTTGAGTTTATTTTTGTGTATGGTGAAAGAAAGTGGTTGTTTCATTCTTTTGCATGTGGCTGTCCAGTTGTCTTTTGTTGCAGTCTTTGTTTTAAAGTCTATTTTGTCCAATATATGGATTGTTACTCTGGGTTTCTTTTGACATCCATTTGCATAATAAATGTTTCCCATCCCCTCACTTTCAGTCTACAAGTGTCTTTCAGTCTGAAACGAATCTCTTGTAGGCAGCATATAGATGGGTCTTGTTTTTTTTTTATCAACTCTGTCACCCTATGTGTTTTGATAGGAATATTTAGTCCATTTACATTCAAGGTAATTATTGATAGGTAGGTATGTATTGACATTTTGTTATTTGTGGGTTGCTTTTGCAATTTTTTTCTGATTCTTCTCTTGCTCCCTTTCATGGTTTGTTGGCTTTCTTTAGTGATATACTTGGATTCCTTTCTCTCTATTCTTTATCTATGTCTGGTTTTTAATTTGTGGTTACCATATAACATCTTCTGCATATAGCAGTCTATATTGTTGATGATTGCTTACATTTGAACCCATTCTTTACTCCCCTCCTCCCACATTTTAGATATATGGTTTCATATTTTACATCCTTTTGTGAATCCCTTGACCGATTTTTTACACTTTTGTGCTTCCAACTTTTTATGCTCTCCCATATGGTCTTTCCTTTCCACTCAGGCCCCTGTAATATTTCTTGTAGGACTGGTTTAGTGGTCATGAACTTTAATTTTTGTTTATCTGAGAAACTTGTCATATCTCCTTCTATTCTGAATGATAGCCTTGCTGGGTAGAGTATTCTTAGCTGCAGATTCTTCCCTTTCAGCACTTTGAATATATCATGCCTCTCTCTTCTGGCCTGCAAAGTTTCTGCTGAAAAATTCACTGAGAGCCTTAAGGGGTTTCCCTTGTATGTCCCTTGTTTTTCTCTTGTTGCGTTAAATTTTCTTTCTTTATCACTACTTTTCGCCCTTTTAATTACTGTGCATCTTGGTGTGGACCCCCTTGGGTTGATTTTTGTGGAGGGATCTCCTAGATCTGGATATGTTTCTGTTTATTCAGGGAGTTTTCAGCTATTATTTCTTCAAATAAATTTTCTGCCCTTGTATCTCTCTCTCCTTCTCCTGGGATTCCTATAATGCAAATGTTATTACTTTTGATGGAGTCACTGAGTTCCCTAAATCTATTCTCATCTTGCATGATTCTTTTTTCTTTTATTTGCTCAAATTGATTACTTTTCATTATTCTGTCTTCCAGGTGATTAATTCATTCCTCTAGCCTGTTACCCTTTAGCCTTTCTTATAAGGCCAGTTTAGTGGTGATGAACTTCTTTAACTTTTGTTTGGGAAACACTTTATTTCTCCTTCAAGTCTGAATACTAACCTTGTCAAAGTACAGTATTCTTTGTCATAGGTTTTTTTTCCCCCCTAAGCTGATTTAATATATTTTGCCATACCCATCTGGCCTACAAAGATTCTGCTGAAACATCAGCTGATAGCCTTCTGGGGTTTCCCTTGTATGTAACTAGTTGCTTCTCTCTTGATACTTTTAAAATGTTCTATTTAAACTTTGACAATTATTATATGTTGTGGTGTAGACCTTCTTGGGTTCATCTTGTTTGGAACTTTTTGTGCTTCCTGGACCTGGATGCTTGTTTCCTGCCCCCAGGTTAGGGAAGTTTTTAGCAATTTTTTTCAAGTAAGTTTTCTGCCCCTTTCTCTGTCTCTCCTCCTTATGGGACCCCTATGATGCAAATGTTTATTCACTTAGTATTATCCAAGAGATTCCTTCACCTATCCTCACTTTTTTTTTTAATTTTTTTTCTTTTTTACTGTCACTTTAGGTGCTTGCCAGTACCCTGTCTTCCAGATTGCTAGTCCCCTGTGTATCTGCTAATCTGTTGATTCCTTCTAGTGTATTTTTCATTTCATATATTGTATTCTTCAACTCTGATTGGTTCTTTTTTATATTTTCTCTCTCTTTGTAGAAGTTCTCAGTTTTTCTACTCTTCCCTCCAGTCTAGTGAGCATATTTATGATGATTACTACACTCTTTATGAGGCATATTGCTTATCTCTGTTTCATTTAGTTCCTTTTCTGAGCTTTTGTTTTATCCTTTTTGGGGGGAACATATTCCTCTGTCTCCCCTTTTGCTTGAGTTTTTGTGTTTCTATGAATTAGTTGGAACAGCTACTTCTCCTAAACTTGAAGGAATGGTCTTATGTATGGTCATCCCACGTGTAGACTGTGTGCCTGGTGACATTAGCTGGATGACTGCGGCTGTGGCTGGCATGGGCTGGGGGTCTGAGGCACTTTGTGCTGGGCTATCCTGGTGGGGTAGCTGAAACTGAGGTGTGCATGGGCAGTTCTAGGCTCTCTGCTCATAGGGTACCCTGGTATGGCAGCTGAAGCTTAAGTGGGTATAAACCAGGAAGTCCTGGGCTGCTCTGTGCAGAGGGCGCTCTGGGAACTGAAGTGGGTGCGAGCTAGGGTGTTCTGGTACTCAGCACACAGGACGTCCTGTTGGGGCAACTAAAGCAAAGGCTGGTGTGCACTGGGGTGTCCTGGGGGAACTTTGTACAGTGGATGCCCTGGTGTAGAGCCCGACGCTGTGGTAGGCTACTGACCAGGGGTTTTCAGGGTCCTCTACACAGGAGGTGTTCTAGCAGGGCAGCTGGAGATGAAGCAGGCATGAGCCAGGAGGTCCCCCAGTGCTCTGTTCTAGGCGTGTTCTAGCAAGCTGTCTGGAACTGAAGTGGTTTGGACCTGGAGTATTCTGGTGTGCTTTGTGCCTGTGTCATCTGGGTCAATGGCGGGAGCCATAGTGAGCACCAACCAGGGGTGTCCTGGTGTGCACCGTGCTGGGGTCTCCTGGGCGGGATGGGTTGGGTTGGCGTGGGCTAAAGGCCTGGGGCTCATTGAGGGAGTAGGCTGGCTAGGATGCCCAGACCTGTTCCCATCTGCACTACCAAGGTGGATGGGGCACATGAACTCTGGTAACTCATCAGTTCCTCCAACCCAGAGTTCCAGCAGTTCCCTTGCCATTTGGGAAGGTTCTAGGGCTACTCTCTTTACATTTTAGTTGCTCTTCTAAATTGTAGCTTTTTTCTTGTGCCCAGGATGTCCAGGGCTTGTGTGGGCTGGAGGCCTGGGGCTCACTGAAATGGCAGGCTGGCTAGGGCATCCAAAACTCTGCTACCATCTTTGCTATCAAGTAGAGGAGCATAAACCATGGTGCTTACCAGCCCATCTGATCTGGAGAGAGTTCCACCAACTCCCCCAGTTTGGTGGATCTTTTATACACTAGTTGCTCTTTTAAACTGGCTTTTTTCTTATGCCCCAGGGTGGATGAACCTGCTCCTGGTCCTTCAGTACTCTCTCTCTCCCCCCAGGGCAGTTTGCATCAGGGATGGGGTTTTGCTACTGTGTCTCTGTCTCCCTTGTCATTTGCTATGTGGTCTATCTTTTGTTGTATAGAAGCTGTTCAGTCAGCCCTCAGTTCTTCAGGAGGAATTGGCTTTATCTTTGAACTCTTTCACCAGGTACATTGCTTACCTCCATTTAGTTCTTTTTCTGATTTTGTGGGTTTTTTTTTTTGGAGCATATTCCTCTATCTCATTTTGCTTGACTTTGTTGCTATGAATTAAGTGAAACTACCACCTCTCTGAGTCTTGAAGAAGTGGCCCTGTATAGACTGCATGTTTGGTGGCTTTGGTTGGCTGGCTAGAGCTGGGGTTGGTGCAGGCCTGGGGTCCTGAAGCACTCTGTGCCAGGGCTACCCTGGCCTGGACAGTTGGAGCTGGATTGGGTATGGCCAGGGGATCCTGGGGTGCTCTATACTGGTGCCACCCTAGCAGAATGGCTAGACCTAGGGCAGGTGTGGGCCGGGGCTCTATCCACACTGGGGCTGCCCTGGTGGGCTGGCTGGAGCTGGAGCCAGTACTGGCTAGAGGTGTCCCGGCATGCTTTGCACCTGGGCCACCTTGGCAAGATGGCTGACGTTTCGTGGGCACAGCCCAGGGATGTCCTGATGTGTACCACAGTGGGGCAGCTTTGGTGGGACAGCTGGAGTTGGGGTGTGCTAGAGGCCCAAGGCTCCCTCAGGCAACAGGTTGGCTACAGTGCCAGGATGCTGCTCCTGTCTACACTGGAGAGGGAACATAAACGGTGCTGCTCACCAGCACCTCTGACCCTGAAGACAGTTTCCAGCAGTTCCCCTACTGCTTGGCAGATGCTCTAGGGTTAATAACCTAATTCCTTCACTTACAGTCTAGCTGGTCTTTAAGTCACTGTGTTTTTGGCTGTGCCCCTGGCTGGGCAAATCTGCACCTGAGTCCTTAAGTGCTCTCCCTCCCCCACTACAGTTTGCAGCACTGGAAGTAGGGTTCCCATCATTACTGTGTCTCCAACTTTTGTGCCCTTGTCTGTGTGGTCCCTCTACCTTTTGTGGTGCAGAAGCCGTAATCAGCCTTTAGTTCTTCAGAAAGAACTTCTGTATGTGTAGGTGGAGATTATAGGAGAATTCAGGGTCTTCCTAGGCCACCCTCTTAGACACCTCCTCTCATGATCTGACTCTTGCAGTTACACATAGACACACTATACACATTTTGATATTTATTAATAAAAATGGTCCAGAAAAGGATTGAGTAAAGCTTACAGTGATAAGGTTTAAAATAAGAGTTGTATTTAGTTCTGTTGTCTCTAGGGGAGTGTAACCAGTCTAGAAAGCTGTGTAATCTCCTAAAACAGGACTCAGATCACACCACTCAAGTGTTAGATATCAAAAGAAATTTTCCCTTTTCTCTTTTGTCAAAGCAAAATACAGTGGAGGTTTTTACTCACACGCCTGCTTTCCAGTGAAGGGGTAGACAAGTTAAAAAAGAAACAGGCAAAATCTTGAAAGTAAGAATGAAAGCTAGTGAAGAAAAAGGGTTCCTGAGTGCTCAAGAATCATTCACTGAAGTAATCCTCTAGTCCTTCCATATCCATTTCCAGAGAGGAATTTAGACAGGCCAGAGCGGATGACGCATCCTTGGCTTTCTGGACACTTGGTTTGGGTTGAGGAGTTTCTGGCTGGATGGATTCCTTCCTGATGTCTTTATTACCACTTAGAATCCGTTGGCTCTCAAAAAAGAATTGATTAGGATGGCTCAAAGAAAAGCCACAATCATCCACCTGTATAAGAAAGCAAGTGTATATCGTATTAATACATAACAAAGCTATAAATTAAGGGGCTTCATAAACCATTCTAGACCTTGTTTAAAGACTATTTAAGGCATGCCTGGGTGGCTCAGTCGGTTCAGCATCTGCCTTCGGCTCAGGTCATGATCCGGGGGTCCTGGGATCGAGTCCCTCATCGGGCTCCCTGCTCGGCAGGGAGCCTGCTTCTCCTTTTCCCTCTGCTACTCCCCCTGCTTATACTCTCTCTCTGTGTCTCTGTCAAATAAATAATTTTAAAAAAATAATAAAGTTTAAAAACTATTTAATGCCCAACACATGGATCCTAGTAGTTCTCTGTCATAACTCTCAGATGATTTCATCTGGAAGGTGTGGATGAAATTTGTATTTCCAGCCTGAACCTCTGCACTTAGTCCCAATTTCCTGTCCAGCTCTATTTCATCGCTACCTTCTACTTAACATCTGAGAGGGCTAAGCAAAATGCCTGCCCGACTGTCTGTCAATAAGTACTTTTTTAAAAGAAAAAAAAAGGGAGGGTGTAGTCTTTAACCATTCCAAAACCATAGGGACTGGATATAAACAGACACTGTCTGAATATTGGTCCCTGACACCACTCCTATTTTAGAGTATATTTATAAGTCTGGCATATGTAATCCCATTTAGTATCATTTAAACACTGCAGATTTAACGAGTACTACTTTTTTTCCCTAACTTTGATTCCAAAATTTATTAATGGTGAAGAAAAATATATTCCTTAATATTAGCAAGCACTTACTGAATGCCTACTATGTGCCAGACATTATTCTAAGTGGCATAAAACACACGCCATACTCATTTACACACAGGTATATAAATACAGTTAACTTCCGTAAGAGCCCTGTGAAGGGAGATTTATCAATATTCTCCCAGTTTAGAAAGAGGTTAAGTTAACTTGCCCAAGATCACATACTGGCAGGCCTGGAGATGGGATATGAATGAGCAGAATTCATGCTCATAACCAGTATGCTCTGCTGTCATGTCCTTGTGCCAAGGTCAGTAATTTCATAATGCATTCATTTCTTAAAATGTGTAAGCCTTTACTAACTCTTGAGGTGTGATAGAAGAGCAAGATAGCTCCTGAAGTGTGAACCCCCTACACCACTTTCTTTACATTCAACCAATGGGTCAGACTAAGTTGATCACATGTCAAATCTCTGCCCTCCCTGCCTTCTGACAACAAAAGGAGTACCATTTTACTTGAGTTATTTGTTGTGTTTTTGTTAAGGGATATTTCACTTCAAATTTTTTACAAACTGAGAAGGCATTACACTTTCTTTGTTCATCTGTCTTATATTTATCGACCTTTTAAGGTCTCACTCTTTGTACTGAAGTGACTTGCATACAGTAGGTATCTAAGTATTTGGTGAGTTGATCCCAGAACTAACCAGTGGATATCAGTCACACATGTCACATAGGGAGACTTACCTGTGTAACGAGCTAGTAATTTTTCAGCACACAAGAATGCATTTGACTAACTCTAAAGAAATTTCTAGCCTAGTAAGTCATATACTTAAAAATCTCTATCAAGAATAAAAAAGTGATAAGGGTCACAGACAAAGGCTTATTATCTCCACTCCACAGAGAAATTCTGGCTGGGTTGATCAAGGAAGGCTTTGTGAGGAAGGGCTATATGAGTTGAGTTTGGGAAGATGGAGAAAGTGAAAAGCTGGGATAATGAGGTCAAGGTTAATATAAGCAGCAGAACCACATGAGCAAGGTAGTAAGGAATGTTCCTATAAAGCAGGTCGATCAGATGGCCTGGTGTAAAAGGCATATAAAAGGGAATAATAGGAAATGAAGTTGGAAAGACAGGCTGGGGCCAGACCTCAGAGAGCCTTGAAAACCAGGGTAAGTAGTCTAGACCTAATTTTGTAGACATCAGGGAGTCACTAAAAATCCTTAAGAGGGGAGGTGATGTGATTAAAGCAATGTATAATCTTATGGTAGATTAAAATGGATTAGCAGGGGGTTAAAAGAGTTGCTGTCATGGTTCAGAATTAACCCTCTTAACAGGTGAACCAATAAATAAACAAGGCGTTTTCTGGAAATACTTACTTGAATTCCCCAGGATTCTCTGATTTTCTTTAGTCAGTTGTTGATACATGTTAGGTCAATAATTTTATAGTAATTTCGGTGTATAGCAGATTGATAGCATACAGACTAGTTCATTTTAAGAGTTAATACTCAGATCACTAAGAACAAATTTTTATCTGCTACTTTGCTGCTTAATTTTAAAATGTTTCCTTAATGTTTTATGATAAATCTGTAACTTTTATCAACAATGGAGTCATTTGTGAACTTTATTATATTAGATTTTTCACCCAATTCATTAAAAAGTGGGAGATCCAATATAGAGTTTGCATTTTACAAAATGTTTCATGAAAAGTGTATTGTGTAACACATTTCAATCAGAAGGCTTTATGTTTTATAAATAAAGAACATTAGAGATTGGAAAGACCTTGAAGATCCTTTAAGTTGAACCTCCTACATGTACAAACTAGGAAAATAAAGCCTAAGGAGATTACATGGTTTATACAAAATCAAAGAACTAGTAACTGGTTTTGTCTGAATTAAGGCCTTCTGACTAGATCACTTAGTTGCTCTGAGTTATGTAAAGTCAAATAAACTTACAATCATATAATATTTCTGGAGCTAAACTTGGCTATAAAGAAAGATTATAAAAAATGGTATTATTTCATATAAAAAGAATCTAGCACTTTGTGCTATAATTACACATTAGGGATTTTCTTTTTTTTTTAAGATTTATTTATTTATTTGAGAGAGCGAGAATGAGAGAGAGTACATGAGAGGGGGTTGGGTCAGAGGGAGAAGCAGGCTCCTCGCTGAGCAGGGAGCCCGATGTGGGACTCGATCCCGAAACTCCGGGATCATGACCTGAGCCGAAGGCAGTTGCTTAACCAACTGAGCCACCCAGGCGCACCACATTAGGGATTTTCTACACCTTGTTTCAACTTGTTAAAATTCTCAATACATCTGTTGTCACAGAAGAGGACTCTCTAGCTTGAAATGAATTATTAGACTTCAACTTGGACAAAATGAAATATGATCAACTTTCTAAGCCTCAGTTTCCTCGTCAATGAACTGGAGGTTATAGTAATAACAGCTGCTGCATCATAAGGTTGCCATGGGGAATACCAAGGAAATAGGAGTGTAAAAAAAGTGTTGCTTCTATGAAATCTAAATTAATTCAAGAAAGGCAAGTCACTTAAAAAAGAAAAAGGTGTATTCCCAAAAAGGGAAAAAGAACATATTGTTTTATATGTGTCATTAGCTTCCTCTTCTGCTTTAAGGCAGCCCAAATTGGAAATTGGTGATGGTGTATTATGGGTATAGTTTATTTAAAAAAAAAAAAAAGTTGAATTCTAATCCTAAAACTCCACTCAAGTATGAGACCTTGCCCATACATCAAAAGATGAATAAAAGACCTTGAAATGTTTTACCTTTAAAATATATTGTTTAAAAAATGTACATTTTTTATTCCATTTTAATTAATGCTCTTATTAACCAACTAAAGCAGTGACAAGGGCCTTGAAATGAGGACATGTACCATGTTTCTATGTGACATTTGGCTTTTCAGCTGTGCCTCAGGTCTGCAATTGCACTTTCTTAACTCATTTTGCTAATAAGCTCATTTTACTGAACTTACAGTCTAATTAAGTGCTTGGTAGCATGATGAAATTATGAAGAGTTTCCTTCTGTATACTGGATTGTATTTTCTTCCAAGAGAGGTTCTTTGTCTCTTGAATATTTTCTTTCTTTCACTTTTATTTCTGGCTGAAGGAAGTTGCCATTCAGTTTCCTTTCATCTTGTTCAGAAAAATTAACTTTGGTTTATGCTCCTCCCTGCACTGCCCCCCTCAACCCTAACAAAATGAAAATAGATTTTACTTCAAAATCAAATTAGAAGAATAGGGAAAACAAGTTGTCCCCACTGAAATACCCCACTTTCACTTAGTTCTGCGTAGAAGTCAGCAGCTATTTCCTTTATTCCCTGTTTTTAAAAGATACGAACATTCTAGATATGGAAACACTCAGAATTTTGTTTCCTTCCTTGCCATTTTTCTTAATTGGCTGCTATTGGTGATGTTTTCCTTTGTGTTAGATGATTTTTTATGATGTTCTGTACACTGTGTTCACTACTAAGAGGGAAATTTGTGATGCATTTTCATTCTGCCGTATTAGCTTGGAAGTCCTGAAGTACTGTAAAGGATATGAAATAAAACCAGTATAGTTGGGAGTCCAGAAAAAGGAAATGGGGGTGGAGAGGCCTTTATAGGCTACATTGTAAATTCTGGATTTCATCTTTAGAGCAATTGGGAAGCCCTTTAAGATTTGGTGGTGGTGGTGGTGGTGGTGGTGGTTGTTTTAAAGCAGTTTACTGAAATAATCATATTCCTCTGTTTTAAAGATCATTCTAGCAGCTGTGTGGAGGGTAAAGAACTGGAAGGGTGCACATGTTGTAGATGCTGGGAAATGAGTTAGGAAGCTCCTGTGATCCAAGTGAGACGTGATCATGGCTTCTAGCCCAGCAGTCTGATATCCACAATAATGACCCTGAGTTATTATAAAAAAGCTGAATTGTATTTGCTATATCCTGTTTAAGATTGCAGGAAAATGGGCGCCTGGGTGGCTCAGTCGTTAAGCGTCTACCTTCGGCTCAGGTCATGATCCCAGGGTGCTGGGATCGAGTCCCACATCGGGCTCCCTGCTTGGCGGGAAGCCTGCTTCTCCCACTCCCCCTGCTTGCATTCCCTCTCTTGCTGTCTCTCTCTGTCAAAAAAAAAAAATCTTAAAAAAAAAAAAGGTTGCAGGAAAATGTAGAATTTAGCAAGATTTCTGTAAAGATTTATATAGTGGGGAAAAAAATTATGCTCAGCTATTTGGAAAATAAGTATCAAGAATGACTCAGTGCCTAAAGAGGTCTATTTCTAAGGAAACAATTTTCAATTAAAATTCAGAGATGAATATACACAAGGCCTAGTATTTTCATTTACACAGAGAGTATGCCAAAAGAAAAAACATACACTATAGTATAAAACATTGCTCCCTAAAAACACTGAGGAAAATGCATTTCAAGCAGGCCAGACTTTGGTATCTACTAACTGAATCTCAAGCATTTGCTGGAATCAACATGTTTTCCACACAATGACCTTCACACAAACAGAGGTCTCATGTTTCTGCCACAGCAAATGTAGTTTGAAGGAATGGAAGCAATATTGTTTTACCTATGGGATATTTGGGTTTTTAATCAAGAGGTTTTGCAATGACAGCTTATAATGAGGCAGCTGGTATTACCAAAAAAGCCATATGGAACTATCATAGCACGGCTGTAAATGGGATCAATTAACTGGTTCATTTTCAAAACTTTCATCAAAATGAGTTTGATCAGAGAGTCCGCAGGAAAATAAACATAGCTTTAAAAATATTTTTTAAGGGGGGGGCAGGCAGGATGGCAGAAAACACAATAAAAACATTCTATTTTGAAATTAAATGAGAAAAAATAATAGGTATCTCATGAATTCAAACAGCCTTTTTATTCCATTGATTTTTATGTAGCTTAAGTTGTACGTGGGAGGATTTAGACATATGTCTTTTCAAAATCTTCATTAATCTAAGGCAAGTTTAAAATTGGCCATAGTAGTAATACTCCTATAAGAATGAGATACTACAAAAGCAGATCTGAGAACTAAAAAAAAAATTCTTCTTACTTTTTGGTGATTATGTCACCAACTCAATGTTTCAATCTAATTTTCACATCTTATTTAAAAACAAGGAAGGAGGTTGACTAATAGACCTCAATTTGTGGAAGTTCTGAGGCCTCTTAATTAAAAGAAGGGTCCACACATAATTAAGAACACATATGAAATTAAACCTTTCAAGCTGAGCAAGCAAATTAAGGAATATGGTCTTTAAGGAAAAGAGTCATGCAAAACTGGTACTGAAAATACCAAATGAACAGGGCTTACCTGGTAAGATTCCTATACTCATAAAACTAATGAGAACTCGTGCTTGTCTCCTATTTCACTGATGTCTATTTAGTCCTTCACATTTTGTGAAAACAAAGTTTTTATGTTTTGAAATAACAGTAATATTTTCAACAGTTAGGTGTAGCAGAAGATGAGACCCACAGCAGACCAGAGGTGCTAGGTCCAGATCTCCCACTTACCAGCTGTGGCACCTCAGGCAAATCATACAGAATCGCTAGGCTTCGGATTTTTTTTTTTTTTAAGATTTCATTTATTTATTTGACAGAGAGAGAAAGATCACAAGTAGGCAGACAGGCAGGCAGAGGGAGAAGCAGCCTCCCCACTGAGCATGGAGCCCAATGCAGGGCTCGATCCCAGGACGCTGGGATCATGACCTGAGCCAAAGGCAGACGCTTAACTGAGCCACCCAGGTGGCCCTTGGATTTTTTTTTTTTAATGTAAACTATGATGGCTGGATCATGAATCTAGACACAAAATGCTAGTGACCTCAACAGTCATTATTACAAATACAGTATTGGATTCCACAGAAGCACACAGTCATGGTTAGGCTCATCATAAGCTTTTATGAGTTACCTGACAGTCTGGTTCAACTCCAAGTCCGTCCCTTATGAGCAGTATGACCTTACAAAGGTTGCTCAGCTTCTCTAAACTTCATTCGTAAATGGAAATAAAAATAGTATCTAGCTTAGTACTGTAGTGTGGATCAAAAGAGCTAATGTGGCCAAAGTACTTAGTGCTGGGCCGGGCATGTGTTAAAGGTTCTACAGATGTTGGCTGCTAGTACTATATTCATTCTTGGTAATATTATAGGGTATATTTTTCCTATGAAATATTTTATAATGTAAGAAATTCTGCTATTATATAACTACAACAGAAAAATTATTTCATGAAAACTAGGAAAAACAAAAGTGAATAGCATGGTAGCGGATGACAAATTCAATAAACGCAACATCTATTTGGGGAGGGTCATGGACGGATCCTTTTGAAACCCAGTAAGAGACTTCCAAAAACTGCACATATATACTCACAGAAAAAAATGTCTCAAGAAGTACATGGACTTTCAGGTCTATTCTTAGATGTCTGACCTAGGTTAGGAAGCCATGATCAGGACCAGTGGTTGCCAACAGGGGGGTCCATGGGCAGATGTGTTCTGCTGACTTGTACAGGGTCTTCAAACTTGTCAGTGTGAAGGCCCCTAATGGGACGTGAATTCATCAGCACACCATAGTTCCTCCCGTATTCTATTAATCACAGCCACCTACACTTTTCTGGGTTATCTGCCTGACCTCCGTAGGCTTCTTTGTGACCCTTGCTTTACACCTTTCAGAACCTACTAGTAGGACTTATACAGGCATACTGTGTTTTACTGCATTTTCCAGACACTGTGTTTTTGAAGTGAAATTGAAGATCTGTGGCAACCCTGCAGCTGAGCAAGTCTATCAGCACCATTTTTCCAACAGCACTTGCTCACTTCATGTCTCTGTGTCACATTTTGGTAATTCGCCCAATATTTCAAACTTTATGATTATTTTTGTTATGGTGACCTTTGATGTTACTACTGTAATTGTGCTGGGGCACCAGAAACCATGCCCATACAAGATGTCAAACTTAATTGATAAATGCCGTATGTGTTCTGACTCCTCCACTGACTGGACATTCCCCCATCTCTCTCCCTTTCCTCTGATTTCCCTATTCCCCGAGACACAACAATACTGAAATCAGGCCAATTATTAACCCCAGAAGGGCCTCTCAGTGTTCAAGTGAAAGAAAAAGCTGCCCATCTGTCACTTTAAATCAAAGCTAGAGGTGATTAAGCTTAGTGAGGAAGGCATCTTGAAAGCTGAAAGAGGCCAAAAGCTAGGCCTCTCGTGCCAAACAAACAGCCAAGTTGTGAATGCAAAGGAAGAGTTCTTGAAGGAAATGAAAACTGTTATTCCAGAGAAGACACGAATGAATGAAAAGAAAGCAAAACAGCCTTATTGCTGATGTGAGAAAGTTTTCCTGGTCTGGACAGACGATCACACCAGCCACAACATTCCCTGAAGCCAAAGCTAATCCAGAGCAAAGCCCTAACTTTTCAATTCTATGAAGGTTGAGACAGGTGAGGAAGCTACAGAAAAATAGTTTGAAGCTAGCAGAGGTTGGTTCATGTTTAAGGAAAGAAGCCATTTCCATAACATTGGAAGTACAAAGTGAAGCAGCAGGTGCTGATGTAGAAGCTACAGCAGGTTACCCAAAAGATCTTAGCCGAGAGAATTCCTGAAGGTGCTACACTAAACAGCAGATTTTCAGGGTGGATGAAACAGCCTTGTATTTGAAGAAGATGCCATGTAGGACATCTTTCATAGCTAGAGAGGAGAAGTCAGTGCCAGGCTTCAAAACTTTCAAGGATAGACCGACTCTCTTGTTAGAGGCTAATGCAGCTAGTGGCTATAAGTTGAAGCCAATGCTCACTGACCATTTTGAAAATCCTAGGAATAATCCTTGAGAATTATGCTGAATCTACTTTGCCTGTGCTCTATAAATGGAACAACAAAGCTTGGGTAACAGCACATATACTTACAACATGGCTGACTGAATGTTCTAAGCCCACTACTGACACCTACTGCTCAGAAAAAAAAATTCTTTTCAAAATATTTCTGCTTACCAGGGGCACCCGGCTGGCTCAGTTGGTAGAGCATGAGACTCTTGATCTAGGGGTCATGAGTTCAAGCCCCATGCTGGGCATACATTACACTGACAATGTACCTGCCTACCCAAGAGCTTGGAGATGTATAAATTTAATGTTATTTTCATCTCTGCTTAACACAACATCCATTCTGCAGCCCATGGATCAAGGAGTCATTTTGACTTTTGACTATAGCTGCCATACACAAATGATTCCTCTGATGGATCTGAGCAAAGTAAATTAAAAACCTTCTGGAGGGGCGCCTGCGTGGCTCAGTTGGTTAAGCATCTGCTTTCGGCTCAGGCCATGATCCCAGGTCCTGGGATGGAGCCCCACGACAGGCTCCCTGATCAGCGGGAACCTGCTTCTCTCTCTCCCTCTGCCCCCTCCCCGTTTATGCGCACTCTCGCTCTCTCAAATAAATAAATAAAATCTTAAAAAAAAAAAAAAAACCCTTCTGGAAAGGATTCATCATTCTAGATCCCATTAAGAACATCCGTGATTCATGAGAAGGGGGTCAAAATACCAACACAATAGGAGTTTGGGAGAAGATGATTCCAACCCTCACTGATGACCTTAAGGGGTTCAAGGTGTCAGTGGAGGAAGTACATGCAGATGGAGAAATAGCAAGAGAACTAGAATTAGAAGTGGAGCCTGAAGATGTGCCTGAGTTGCTGCAATCTCATGATAAAACTTGAACAGATGAGGAGTTACTTCTTATGGATGAGCACAGAAAGAGGTTTCTTGAGATGGAATGTACTCTTGGTGAAGATGCTGTGAAGATTGTTGAAATGACAACAAAGGATTGAGAACATGACATAAACTTAGTTGAGGAAGCAGTGGAAGGGTCTGAAAGGACTGATTCCAATTTTGAAAGAACTTCTACTGTGGGTACAATGCTATCAAACAGCATCGCATGCTATAGAGAAATCATGCATGAAAGGAAGAGTCAGTTGATGTGGCAAACATCTTATTTTTCAAAACTGCCACAGCCACCCAACCTTCAGCAACTACCACCCTGATCAGTCAGCAGTCATGAACATGGAGGGAGGACCCTCCACCAGCAAAAAAATTGACTTGCTGACAGCTCACATGATGGTTAGCATTTTTTAGCAATAAAGTATTTTTTAATTAAGGTGTGTACATTCTCAATGACATAATGCTATTGCACAGTTAATAGACTACAGTATAATGGAAGCATAAATATTACATGCACTGGGAAACCCAAAAACGCATTCAACTCACTTTACTGTGATGGTCTGGAGCCAAACCCAAGGTATCGCCAAGCTGTACTTGGCGATACCATGTCAAAAGGGTACTGAGAGAAGATGTACTGTACTACAGAAGCATGTCAAAAGAGGCTGACAAGACAAAAACCAACACATTTCCCTGATTCCCTTGCAGTTAGGGGTCCCACATGTAACTGAGGTTCTGCCATGCAGGTAAATAGGAGATTTGGGAAGCAAGAGTAACATGGAGGGGGCAGCCACAACTAAAACAATCAGATTTTCTACAGGGAAGATGGCAAAAGCCTCTGGTTTTTCTAGGCACCTCGGGTAACTATGCTAGATCTATTCCAAGAGTTGCTAATTAAGGCCTAAATCTGGCCCACTGTTTTTGTAAATAAAGTTCTACTGGAACACAGCCATGCTCATTCATTTATATATTGTCTATGGCTGCTTTTGACTACAACAGCAAAGACGGGCAGTTCTGACAGAGACCATATGGACAATAAAGTCTACAATTTTTACAAACTGGCACGTTGCTGAGAAAGCTGACTGACCCTTGGTCTCATCCCTAGATGTGACATGGTGGGTGGAGGATTTAGTAGGTTTTCCCACTGGGTAGCTTCTCCTAGTTACAATGTTTTTGGTTCTGGAGCATCCTCGTTTTAATTTTCTGGCCCTTCCATAAATTTTATAAGCTACCTAATACCATGTAATAAATCCCTTGCTGGTGAAAATAGCTGGAGTGGTTTCTATTGCTGCAACTAAAATCCCTGAATGAACCATGGAGTAACAAAAAAAACCCAAAGAATTAAGCCATAAAGTTTAAAAATGGACTTACATTATGTATCATCTCGAAGTACTTCTGACAGGCCACTTGATAATGCGTCCCTTTTACTAAATCCAAGATCTAAAATGCATGGGAAAAAGAGAAAGCAAAATTAGAAACGAGGTTTCTCTAAACCACTGTAGCTCACGGTTGTGGACCTTTTCATAATCTTTATTCCAGACAGGAAATGCATTAAATCATGGGGTATGTTGTACTTCTGCAGCCTGGACACTGTGATAATGCTGACATTATACAGTCGCTGTTTAGGTCAGCATTAAACCACAGATGACAAGAGATAGTCAGTGATCTTTCTGACCTACCAACTGTGAATTTCAATAACTTTACCTTGACAACAAGATGAAAATAGATCCCAGTATTATGACTTTGACAGTTATTGTCAGATCATATTGCAACATCTCTTCCAAAATTATAGATATAAATTTAGTAATCTAAATGGTGCATAAAGCAATCAAGTATACTATTTAGATTTTTATTTTCCACATTACCAGTTTATACAGATGCAGTCTAAAATACAGCTGTGTACCCATCAGGAAAATTTAATGTAAGCCCTTTGGACGAGTATCTTTGGAAAGGGAATGCTTTTGCCTTCAATCAGATTTGTTCTTTTTTTTTGAAAGGAAGTTATTTCTAGTAAAGCTCAGCAGAATATGAGAGTGAATAGCCTATTCTGAACACCTATTAGGAACATCAGCCTATCGTTTGTAAATACAATTTTCTTTCCAATTCTACTTCATGTAATCTCTTTGGAGCGGGACGAACTCCCATTCTTATCAGCCAAGTGCAATGCCAGTTGAAATTCGTAAAGTTTCATCACTCCCCTACCCCAGCAAATAAATAAAATACATATTTGGTCTGTTTATCAAACACAGTAAAATGCAGGAATTAAGAGATAGCCTAAAATGAAGGGAAATAAAATTCTGGAGAAATGTTCATTTCTATCCCTTTTCAAAGGGCTGACCTTCCTGTGACAACAAGAAATGTACATGAAGCCTCAAATTCCTGCTATCCACATTACTGAATATAGTTGACATCTTTTGACAGATACACAAAATTATTACAGTTATGGAGTGGGCATCATACAATCCTGACAAGAATGTGCTTAAAAGAACTGAACTGTTTTTCTCTGATTGTCTTATAGATTACTTTTATTAAATCCTATATGAATGACCTATGTAAATGCCAACCAATCACAGCACCCAGGATCCTGCCTATTTGACCTGTTCATTTTTCTTGAATTATTAGAGCAGAAATGAAAAATAAATCCATTTAAAATGAATGGCTATAAATCTTTTAAAATGAAGAAAGTCACAAAGTTTTCAAAGTAATTCTATACATAGATATTCAAATTGTGTTGAGGTGAACTTGCAACTGATTACTGGCAAACATCAATGATACCAGGAAGGAATATCTGTGAATTGCAATTTTGGAGAGGTACAGTCTTCAAACTTTAAATGATACCATAAATGACCTGAAGAGAAAATGAACTCATAGAAATAAACAAAAAGCTCACTGTGTGGTATATAATAAAGCTCTTTTATGTAAAAACAAAATAAATCCAACATTATATTCTATGCATATACATACTGGAGAGATATATATTTAAATATATATGAACTTATACACATATATTTAAGTATGTTCCTTGCAAAGTAAATATGTAACATTATATATACACATTATAATATACATGTTTGGGAAGCATGCTATAAAGTCAATACTTATAAGAAACATTTAAAAAATATCTAGTTGGGGGCAATTGGCTGGCTCAGTCAGTGGAGTGTGCAACTCTTGATCTCAGGGTCGTGAGTTCAAGCCCCACGCTGGGCATGCAGCCTACTTAAAATAAATTAATAAAAATATCTAGTTGGGTGACATACACATATGTAAAAAGTTACTAAAGAAAACTGACATATAAGCCACAGAATGTAAGAAAAGCTTATGTATTTTGAAATTTTAGGTTCCATCAAAAGTAAATTTAGATTAATCACATTAATCCCCCTGCTCCACTCTCAGAGAAGGCTCTTCCTTAACCAAAATCATTTAATTTTCCTCTTCCTATTTGCTTTATCTTTCTAGGATGAATTTTTATTTGGAAACTTCTTGCAAATCCATAAATAAATCATTCAACCATCATCTATCCTTAAATAACTTTATTGATGTTACAGCATACTTGAGGTAAATGAAAGTTTCTGCACATATGTAATGGTATATGAGGAAAAAAGACAACAGAGTGTTTTTCATTGGCTGGAAAAGCTACTCAAAGACAGACACATTTAGGCCTAAGGAGAGGATCTAGGGAAGGAAGAAGTAAACCAAGTAATAGAGATGTGGGGACAACAAATCCAGGGGAAAGACTGCTTTGAGGCGATTAGGTATTACTGGAAGGTATTATCCTCATTTCAGAGATGAAGAAATATATCCTCTTAAATAGGAGTGTCTATCTAGAGAGTGCCATTTATTGTGAGAAGAATTTAAAAATTTAAAAATCCTATGCAATTTGTGATTTTGTTTTCCTTGAGAAGAATATGTAGACCAAAACTCAAAAATCCAATAACTAATAAACACACGTACTTGAATTTCACATTATGATCTAAATCATAGAGACATAGGAAGAGAAAAAAGAGAAGAAAGAGAAGGATCTTGTGGACCAATGAATGAAGTCTGGCTTTTTCTCTGAGTAAAATGGGGAGCTACTGCAATATTCTTAGCACAGGAGTGACACGACCGAACACTGTTAACAGGATTATTCTGCCCGCTATATGCTGGGAACAAACTAGAGGGAGGAGGGATCCAAACAGGGAGCTCTTTACAAGAATCCAGTAAACAGATGATGCTGGCTTAGGTAAGAGTAGTGGTTAGAAGTGGTCGCATCCCCACCTACTGGCTGTAACTGTTTTTGAAAAACAGCTGTTCTACACAAAAATGCTTAATAGGAACCTATTCCCTGATGTTTTAGAGTAAGCCATTACCTCTCACTCAACCCCTCCCCTCTCCAACTGATTTCCTAAATAAAACTAAGTAGCTAAAAAGCTCAGTAAAATGCAATATATAAATAACAAACCATCATTTAAAATAAAGGTAGAGGGCGCCTGGGTGGCTCAGTTGGTTAAGCGACTGCCTTCGGCTCAGGTCATGATCCTGGAGTCCCGGGATCGAATCCCACATCGGGCTCCCTGCTCGGCGGGGAGTCTGCTTCTCCCTCTGACCCTCCCCCCTCTCATGCTCTCTCTCTCTATCTCATTCTCTCTCTCAAATAAATAAATAAAATCTTTAAAAAAATAAAAATAAAATAAAGGTAGAATGCCAAAAATACCACTTAAAAGTCATTAAACAGTGTAGGTAACAAACAGATACTTCTTATGCAATAGGCTGTGAGTAGGACCCCTGAAGTCTCTCAGTGTCAGCAACACCTTAGATGCACACCCCCTCTGCGGACTTCAAAATACCCGGCAAGTGATTCTGATGTTCTACCATATATATATGAAGTGCAACTTGGGACTTTTTCTGCACCTAGTTTTCTCAAGTTCTGATATCAATCTCACTAGCAAATGCTATACTAAGATAGTCTATAGGTATGTTGAGGATGGTGCTGATATCATTTGTCAAAGGGCTGGATGACTCCAAGCAGGAAAATACAAAGCTAAAAATCAAGAGAAAAGAGAATTGAGCTATCTGCAAAGCACCAAAATTTGTGAAATAGGGGAAAAATAGAAACTTGGCAAAGAAACACCAAAATCCAAGAAGGACAAACGCCTGAGGTAGACTGTGGAAAAGAATTAGAGGTCAGGAGCGAAGTTCTCACAGTATGTTCTACATATCCTCGAAAAGACTCTCTGCTTTTCTGAAGGTGGACCACTTGTGTGTTAATGGGTAGACGCTGGAAATGCTCCCTGCTAAGTCACTATGGCTGGACAGAGACAGTTAAGCGGTGATTGTTCACACGCAAGATGACTCTGTTATTAAGCCATCCTTATTCTTTGAAATTCAGGTTCTTAGCAACGGTTGGGTTCATTTAGAATTTAAATTTTGTGTGTAGTCATAACTCAAGTAATCTTTTTTTAGAAAGTGCTAAGTTCTAACAGAAGAGCACATGTCCCAGGCTAGTGGACATATATGCTTGACTTGTAGCCAGACAACTGGGAACCTGAGAAAGATTTAGGATTTAACCAAAAGTGGTGTGCTTTTCTTTGAAACCAAAATTTTTCTTTGATGTTTTCAAGAATGAAGAAATATTGGCTGTGGTAATATTTTATAATGTGTCAAATTTTGAACTTACCTTCCTAAGCTTGCTCTTGTTAAAAATATGCTCGGGGGGGGGGGCCATGGGGAGTTAGTTTATATGTGCTTGTTTACATATATTTTTTGTGTTGGAATCATAATTTGACATTAACAAATTTTTAAAGATTTTATTTATTTGAGACAGAGGAGAGAGAGAAAGAAAAGGGGGGGGAGAGCGAGCGAGAGCGAGAGCTGGGGGAGGAGCGGAGGGAGAAGGACAAGCAGACCCCGCGCTGAGCGCTGAGCGCAGAGCCCAGCACAGGGCTGGGCCCCACGACCCTGAGGTCGCGAGCTGGGCCAAAACCAAGAGTCTGAGGTTCAACTGACCGAGCCACCCAGGTGCCCCGACATTAAAATTTTTTAAAGAAAATAAAATTCTGTAGAGAAGTCAGAATGAAGATGTAGTTAGGCAACAGTACTTTTTGACAGCGTTCATTTTGCCAGATAGCTTCTGAAGGGTCAAGCCTCCATCCTCCTAAATTGGCCTTTCCTTTTCCTAAAGGGATGGCTCCACAAGGCTGGAGTTCAGTAGGCAGGGACTGGCCAGAGAAAGTCAGAAATAAAACAGGGGAGGGAAACTCATCAAAAGGAAGAAATGTAAGGAGGAGACAAAAAGAAACAAATAGAGGGGCGCCTGGGTGGCTCAGTCGTTAAGCGTCTGCCTTCGGCTCAGGTCATGGTCCCAGGGTCTTGGGATTGAGACCCATATTGGGCTCCCTGCTCCGCGGGGAGCCTGCTTCTCCCTCTCCCACTCCCCCTGCTTGTGTTCCCTTTCTCGTGCTCTCTCTCTCTGTCAAATAAATAAATAAAATCTTAAAAAAAAAAAAAAAGAAACAAATAGGAAAATGAAAGGACCAGGTAGAAGAAAAGTGTAGAAAGCCAGAGGAATGAGGTTAAATGAATTGGAGTCCACAGCTTACTATTTACATGGCCTGTAAACATCAAAGTGTAACCCACAGCTCACAAAAGGTGTTTCATATTCCAATCTGGAAGAGCAGAGCATAGCACGATTTCCTCTGGTATAAGCCAACGTAAGTATCAATTCTGATGCCTAGGTTAGAAATCTTTCTAATTCTGCTTTAGAAA
The DNA here is from genome assembly GCF_037043125.1 of Eumetopias jubatus. Lineage (NCBI taxonomy): Eukaryota > Metazoa > Chordata > Mammalia > Carnivora > Otariidae > Eumetopias > Eumetopias jubatus. Next base: position 94,077,627 of record NW_028274812.1, read on the forward strand.
AATATAACCGGGGGGGGCCTGGGTGGCTCAGTTGGTTAAGCGACTGCCTTCAGCTCAGGTCATGATCCCAGGGTCCTGGGATCGAGCCTGCATCGGGCTCCCTGCTCTGTGGGAAGCCTGCTTCTCCCTCTCCCACTCCCCCTGCTTGTGTTCCCTCTCTCACTGTGTCTGTCAAATAAATAAATAAAATCTTAAAAAAAGAAAAGAAAAATATAACCAAACAATTTGAACAACCATATCAAATAAGGCTTATTTGAAAATACAAAATTACTTAAAGAAAAAATTTCTAGGAAGATTTAAGACTATTGCTCAGACAGCAATTTGACTTTGACTTTTAAGTCAAACTTTTAAGTGTAACAATCCATTTATTGTTCTATTGTAGTTCATCAGTAATCAAAAGGCTAAGAAAAAATTAAGAGTAGTGACATCAAATTACTCTATTTTGGTAACTAATATTCTTTAACTTTGCTCTCTCTATATTTTGAATTATTTTTTTATCGGCTGACTAAAGTCCACCATGAAGAATATTAGATTTTTTTAAAAAAAAACAATACCCTTTGTCATCTTTACAAGAAAACATCACTATCTGCATATGCCAAGTTAGGTAAAAGCATTAATTGCACTTCATCTACTACTTCATCCTCAAGGCAAATAACTGTTTTGGTTTTGAATTCTAATAAACTGGTTAACCAAGATACCCCTGCAGTAGAGGAAGGAGGAGCAAATTAGTTGATATTTTTCTTATGTGACTGGCAATAGACCATAGCAAGTTGACAAACATGATATACAAAATATTGATGGGAAATCTATATGTACACATACACATATTAGATAGAAATATAGGTAACATTTTAGAACTTTGAGCCACACTTCCTTCTCTCTTCCTAATGTTCTCTACTATTCCCTGCCACCTGCAGCTTCCTCTGTGCCTTTTGCCTCAGTGCCTGCCAATGAGGTCCAGATGATTCTCTGGCAGCAGAACATAGCCACCTGCCTGTCCTTGGCCTCGGCGAGTGAGTGCCATACATCCAGGTGTGCTGCACTCACCAATTAGATATGCACTTATTCTGTCTCTAAATCAAGGTCATTTTCTGTCTTATTTAAAAGTGATTAACGGCTTGTTTCTTTCTAAAAAGCTCAAGCTTTCAAAAGTCAAGGGGCTGATATTTTTCCACTTCATTTCTAACCGTCCTTTATTTCAAAGGTGAAAGAGAAAATGTGGCAGAGAGGCAGAGTCTGGAACACTTTTGAACATTACTTTGCTCCTGTTTCTCACACACTCAGCAGAGCTTAGCCAGCCACCACCTTACAACTTTGCTGTGACCTTCAGTTATTGGCAGATCAGGAGAAAGTTTCCCTCTCTTGAAGATGTACTTTCATTCGTTTAAAACATTACATGGCAAGAATTTTCCCGACTCACTCTTCATTGTCTATAAACATAGCTATCTGAATCAATTCTACCTCCAAATGTCTATAAAAACACTTTTTTCCTCCCCATTGTTCAGGCCCTAATCATTCTCTTTTTTATTGCAAAGCTTCTTAACTTATCCCTTCTTCACTCTTCCAAAGACAGCTTCCAAACTGCCACCATAGTAACTTTTCCAAAATCAAATCTAATCCTGGCATGGCTGGCTCCCAAACTTCATCATGCTCCAAAAGGCCCTGTTCATCGGGTCCCAAGTCTCCCTTCCTGGGCCCCTCTCCTGCCCTGACTGGCCACTGGGGTCCTTACATTCTAGTCCAGTTTCTTCCAGTATATTCTTTGAAATTTTAGCTCACAAAATCCTACTGACTCAGAGGGTTTTCTCATCTAACGCATTTTTTGGTCTGGTTCAATCCAGAATTATCTAAGTTTTTTACAGCAGGGCTTATCAGGGTGGTGTTTCTCAAATTAATTTGTCTCCAGCACCTGTTTCCACACTTCTCCCAGGACTAGGGTTCCTCAAAACACACCCAACAACCTTGTCCATACACACCTCCCCTAAGTCTTATCCTATTTCCTTGTCTTGTCTAGTTTCCTCTGACCACACCTAATTTGTTCACTGTCTCCCTGGCTAGAATATCAGCTCCATAAAGGCAGAGGTCTTGTGTCTTGAATAGTAACTGGAATATAGTCATCACCTTGTTATTTGTTACTGTTGAATGAACGCTGTTCCTTCTGCTTCATAAGTCTTGCTTCCCTGGGGAAATTCCTACTCGACTTTCAAACACAATTCAATGATCACTTCCTACAGTAAGCATTCCCTGAGGTCACGCCTCTCTCAGCAGTTCTTGGCCCTCGGATTCTACAGCTACCACTTTAAATGTATTTTTATTAAAGCACTTATCATACTTTATTATAGTGACTTATGCCTTTTGGCTCCACTAGACTAAAAGCTCTAAAACACAGTTTCTTAATCATTCTTTCCAGATTTGAACATATTGAAAACTCAGTGAGACATGTCAAGTGCTCAGTAAATGTTTACTGAATAATAAAATGTCTTTTCTCACCAAAGAAACTTACTTTTATTTAAATCAGTCTTAGTCACTTTTACCAGAACCTTTTCAATTAGTTGCCTTTTTCTTTTCTTTTCTTTCTTTCTTTGGGGGTGGGGGGTGGGGTGGGTGGTTGGTACCATAGGGAAAAAAATTACTAATTTAGTTCTTCCACAAGGCATTAACAGAGCTTGAGAGGGTTCTCCAGCCATATCTGAAGACTCTTTGGAAAAGAGGATGAAAATAATCTGTCACATTAACTTGAATCCAAATGTAGAAATCTCCCATTGCCATATATAGTTTCACACATGCAGGCAAACACAGAGCAGCCTCTGCCAACACCTCTCAATAAGCTTTCAGACATTCACCTGCTTACTCCACTCATTCAGCCCACATTCATTAAGCTCCTATAATGAACTCTAGGGACCGTGGTCAGGGGCTGGTTTTTTTTGGATGAAAGACAGCATCTCTGCCTTCAGGAAGGATAAAGCCACAATGAATCTAGAGGGGAGGACAGACAAGAAAACAAACAGGATGTTGCAGAGGGAAGGGAGGAGAGGTGCTCAAATAAACAGGATGTTACAGAGGGAAGGGAGGAGAGGTGCTCAAACAAACAGGATGTTGCAGAGGGAAGGGAGGAGAGGTGCTCAAACAAACAGGATGTTGCAGGGGGAAGGGAGGAGAGGTGCTCAAACAGGATGTTGCAGAGGGAAGGGAGGAGAGGTGCTCAAACAAACAGGATGTTGCAGAGGGAAGGGAGGAGAGGTGCTCAAACAAACAGGATGTTGCAAGGGGAAGGGAGGAGAGGTGCTCAAACAAACAGGATGTTGCAGAGGGAAGGGAGGAGAGGTGCTCAAACAAACAGGATGTTGCAGAGGGAAGGGAGGAGAGGTGCTCAAACAAACAGGATGTTGCAGAGGGAAGGGAGGAGAGGTGCTCAAACAAACAGGATGTTGCAGAGGGGAAGGGAGGAGAGGTGCTCAAACAAACAGGATGTTGCAGGGGGAAGGGAGGAGAGGTGCTCAAACAAACAGGATGTTGCAGAGGGGAAGGGAGGAGAGGTGCTCAAACAAACAGGATGTTGCAGAGGGAAGGGAGGAGAGGTGCTCAAACAAACAGGATGTTGCAGGGGGAAGGGAGGAGAGGTGCTCAAACAAACAGGATGTTGCAGAGGGAACAGAGGAGAGGTGCTCAAACAAACAGGATGTTGCAGAGGGGAAGGGAGGAGAGGTGCTCAAACAAACAGGATGTTGCAGAGGGGAAGGGAGGAGAGGTGCTCAAACAAACAGGATGTTGCAGAGGGGAAGGGAGGAGAGGTGCTCAAACAAACAGGATGTTGCAGACGGGAAGGGAGGAGAGGTGCTCAAACAAACAGGATGTTGCAGACGGGAAGGGAGGAGAGGTGCTCAAGCTTCCAAGGGATGACCCAACGGAGCAAAACTGTAATAAATAAGAATGATCAAGATAAAGAAAGGGGTAAGTACACCCAGACACAGGGAATAACACTCAAAGGAAGCACAGAAATTTGACAGCAAGGTGTCTGAGGCTGGGCAGAAATTAAACTATATTAGAAAGTTTACTTTGGCATAGTGTGAAGGACTCTCGGGGGGAAGAGGAACTGAAAATGAGGAATTCAAGTGACATGACATCCTAGGTAAGTAATGGAAGAGAGGGAAAAGAAAGAAAGAACAGATTTAAGAAGGCTCAAAACCAGGAAGGAATCTTGAATATTTTCCTGATTTCTGGCTTGAACACCTAGAGTTCCATCCACATTCCCTGGAGACTGTAGAGAGGACTCAGCAGTATGCTGTCTCCATCCGCCCTCCTCAGAACAAGGACACACATTTTTCCAGGGTCAGAGAGTGTCAACGACTGAAAGCGTGCAGCAGAAGTCCCCCTCAGCTGAGGAAAGTCATCTTGCTCAAAAGGCTGTTCCCTTCTGGAGAGCAGCCTGACCCAATGACTGGCCGATGAAGGGGTACAAAGGCCAAGAGCCCTACTCCAATTAGGGACAACTCTGCAGGGTCATCCCAGCTTCAGAGCTCCCTGAGGGATCAGCTAAAGGCCAACTTCTCCTTCTACCCAATCTTGCCTTCTTCACTCCCTGACAGATATTGATTCTGAGAGCGCTCCCCAATGAACGTCCTACACACAAATCACCACAGTGAACCAAATCTGTGACATAGTCCAGTTAATTTTTGCTTGTTAGTTTTTGCAGGGAGAGGGATGGGAAAAAATGTGAATAATGATAATGACAATAAGCTACGTATCAGATATTGTTCTAGTTATTTTACTTATCAGCTCTCTAAATCTCTTCATGTATATATGCAAACACATTAGAAAAAAGAATGCTGATAACTTTTTTTTTTAGATCTGAGAAGCCTTAGAGAATCTGATTAAAGTGTGAACCTCCTCAATTGGAAAATGTACTATGCCACAATTCACAAATCCTGAAATATTCTCACAAATCAGCCAACTACTAAATAGAAGTGAGGCTTTCTGGAAGGTGTATGACACTCAAATTTGATAATCATATTACATTAGTCCCTATCATGATTTTTTCCACACTATAAACATGCTAATACTGAAAATTTCTCCATTAATAATAGGTACCTAAAACAGCATTCTTTTTTTTTTAATTATTTTTTTTAAGATTTATTTATTTATTTGAGAGAACGAGAATGAGAGAGAGAGAGTACATGAGATGTGGGAGGGTCAGAGGGAGAAGCAGGCTCCTCGCTGAGCAGGGAGCCTGATGTGGGACTCGATCCTGGGACTCCGGGATCATGACCTGAGCCGAAGGCAGTCGCTTAACCAACTGAGCCACTCAGGCACCCCTAAAACAGCATTCTTGAGAAGCTTTTTAAACTGCCACCCAAAATACTGAATTCCTTAGTGCAATTTAAAACCAAAATTTGGATTAAAGGATTTAAGCTTTAAGGGAATATCAACAACTAAGTGAGCTTGGAATAAGGAGAGGAAGGAAAAGAGAAGAAAGAGGAAAGGGAAGAGGGGAGAAGTGACAACATATATGTAAAGTCTGCTTAGCAACTGGAGAAAAGTATTGCTAAACATCAATCCCATGATTTACTTAACTAATTAAAACTGTGCTTTAAGTATTCTATTTTTTTGCCTAATGTAATTGCAAGCCAGCTCAGAATCTCTATGTTCTATGATCTTTATGGAAATGATGAAAATATTTATACTAATTTAGTCGTTATTTTCAAGTATCTTACTTGTAAAAATAAGTGTATCATATCAGCTATTGAAACAAAATAAAATCTGTCACTTAAAGATTTTCTAGTCACTTTTCCAAGGACTAGAGGATTAAGAGAGAAATACACACATACATATGTATATATACATATATATATGCAAGAACTTACATACAAACAACATATATCCATGCATACATATGTGTGTATATATATAAATAAGTTTAGAAACAGAAACCAACATGAACTACATTGTAAACTAATGGGAAACAATACTAGCAGTCTGAAATGGCTTAAAGTTAAGCAGACCAAGAATCTGTAACACTTGCTGTATGAAGTAAGTTTAGTTATTTAATATTTTGGAGCTTTAAGTTTGCTTCCCTTAAGAAAAGGGGAGGAAGGCTCTGGGAGAATACTCTATAAAATACCTCTGTAAATATAATTGCTCATGTAATGAACAAATAAAATAATTATAGAAAGATAATTATAAACAGAGTAGTAAGTTTCTAAGAAAAACTATGTTTTATATTTTAACACAATTTTAATGAAAGTAAACTTCAGTAGGTTTGGTTAACAATGGCAAATGTTACTTGATTTTCAAAGTGATTTTTCTTTGAAACACCTTGAACAAAATTAATCTTCAAATGACCATTTATTTTCAATCTGTAAAAAAAGGAAGGATATACACAGAAATATATTTAGATATTCAGTAATTTTTATAAAGCCAAAAATAGAACCACATCCTCCTGACATCAAGTCTAATGCTCAATTTCCAAACTTTTCCTTAATGCAGTTGTAAGACTTACCAAGAACAATGTATGCATTTTCAACTACAAGAAAAGCAAAGCTAAATGCACAATCTAAGTACTGGTCTCATAAATCAGAAGAGATGTTCCTAGAGATCAAACAGAAAGAAAAGCTGCTCTTAAAAGCAGTTACTGTTCATAAAGTAATGGACAGACTGAATACTATCTACTGACAAGTACTTCTTACCTAAGAAAATCACAGGCATTTTAGGTAGTTCAGATTTATGCGAACACTGAGTAAGCAGTCATTGAGGTTTATCTTTGTCATAAAATCTTCTTGACATAGTGTTACTTCTCTCTCTTAAACTGTCCGTTTTGAAAGATTTCTTCATTAAAAGGCATTTGTCAGTTTTAGATTTAATATGGTCACTAACTTTTTGAGAACTCTTGTACTAGGAAAAAGAAAGGTTAACCAACCTCTCAAGAAAAAAAAAATTTTTTTACATACTTCATTATTTTCATATCACTATTAAGTTTCTTGAAAGTACCAATTAGATTTGCTTTTAAAATAATTATTAATGATTATGTGAGGAAAACTAAAACACATTTCCTTCCTCTCTTAAAAAAACAAAACAAAAATTATGGGGCGCCTGGGTGGCTCAGTCGTTAAGAGTCTGCCTTTGGCTCAGGTCGTGATCCCAGGCTCCTGGGATCGAGCCCCACATCGGGCTCCCTGCTCGGCGGGAAGCCTGCTTCTCCCTCTCCCACTCCCCCTGCCTTGTGTTCCCTCTCTCGCAGTGTCTCTGTCAAATAAATAAATAAAATCTTTAAAAAAAACCAAAAACCCAAAAATTAAAATAAGAGTTTCAAAAATATTAATATAGAAGTCTATTTGTAAATAATGTATCATTTCAATTAAAAAACTTGAAAAATAAGTAGCCTTGTCAATACTAATTTATGGGTCAATATGTAAAAGTAAATACTGGTTATAAGAGGTTAAACACAACTGTATCCTAGAAGCAAATATTAAAATATGATATGGAAATAGAACCTAATCACTCTAATATTTAACAGTCTCAAGTGCTCAATAGTTCTATGTAACTATTTAGAGCAGTGTTCTCCAAAAGAAATACAATGAATGACATCTGTAATTTTAAACTTTCTAGCTACAATTAAAAAGGCAAAAAGAAACAAATGAAATTTATTTTGACAACTTATTTAAATCAATATTGTTTACTGTCATTTCAACATGTAATCAATATAAAAATATTACTGAGATATTTTATAGTGCTCTTTTTTCACTTAAATTTTTGAAACCTGGAATATATTTTACACTTACAAGAAATGTACTGGGCTGACTCAAACTGGCTTCTAAGAATTGATTGTGCATTATCACTTTGCAAGTCAGGGTTTTAAAGCACTTTGGTAGTTTAAAATTGGCCACAGCAGGAGTACTTACATTAACAGCAATCAGCAAATGACATAAATCAAGGCTCCCCCGCCCACCCCAAGAGCTGGTTTACCAATACACCACGGCCTTCAGCATATCTCAGTTTGGACCAGCCACATATCAAGGGCTCAACAGTCATCACAGAGATTCTTGGATCAAGATGGTGGAGCAGGAAGATACTGAGCTCACCTCAACCCACAAACACACCAAAGCTGCAACTACATAGAGAACAACTCTCTCTGAAAACAACCTGATGAATAGCAGAACAGTTCTTCCACAACTAAAGATATGAGAGAAAGCTACACTGAGATGGATAAGGGAAGCAGAGACACAGTCTGGTCGGGACCTACACCCTAGGCACAGCAACCCACAAGTGGGAAAGATATCACAAATGCCAAGGTCCCTGAGGAGTTGAGGGGTTCAAAGCCCCACACTGGTCACTCCAGCCCTGGGGACCGGCACTGGAAAGACAATCCCCCATAACTTCAGGCTTTGAAAATCAGTGGGATTTAACTCTGGGAGGGTCAGGGGGTTATAGGAAAATAAAAGTATGCATACACACTCACTAACTCCACAACCCAGCACAGAGGCAGCAATCTGAAAAGCACTTTGGCATACGTGAAGGAGATTTACTGACTAATTTTGGACATGTGTCAGAAGTGAAGAAATCTATATGAACTTTATCTGGGATTGGAAGTGCTGAATACCATCTCTGATCAACGTTGCTGGCCCTGCTGACCCAGCCCCAGCGTTATCCTGCAAACCTGCCCACCCCAACAGATGCACCAACAAAGTGGCTCCTACCCCATCAGACCCAGTGGGTAGCGTCAGCCTGGAAGCAGTTCCTGCCCCAGGGGGCAGCCCCAACCATCAGTGCGCCTGCAACAGTCAGGACCCAGCTATAATAGAAGAGTGCCTGCAACCCATGCAGGGCATACCCCTGGTGTGCATGCTTCCGGTGACTGGGGTGATTGTGCTTATGGGCCCCAAATGACACTTTCTACATAAGACTACTCATTCAAGAATGGGAGATGCAGCTCATCTCCCTACTACACAGAAACACAATCAGGCAAAATGAAGAGACAGAAAAATAGGTTCCAAACAAAAGAACAAGATAAAACCTTAAAAAAAGAACAACAAAAAGGGGGAGATAAGCAATCTACCTGATAAAGAGTGCAAAGTAACAGTCGTAAAGATGCTCAATGAACCCAATAATGGATAAACATAGTGACAACTTCAACAAAGAAAGAAAAAAAAATGGAAAGTACAGTAAAAGGAATCAACAGAAGATTTCAGGATGCAGAACAGATCACCAACCTTAAAAAGGGTAGTGGGAATCACCCAAGCTGAGAAGCAAAAGAATAAAACATTTTTTTATAAAACAATAAAAGGTTTTTTTTATTTATTTATTCATGAAAGACAGAGAGAGGCAGAGGGAGAAGCAGGCTCCCAAGGAGCAGGGAGCCCGATGCAGGACTCGATCCCAGGACCCAGGGACCATGACCTGAGCCTAAGGCAGACGCTCAACCATCTGAGCCACCCAGGCACCCTAAAACATTTTTTTAAAAAATGAGGATAATTTCAGGGACCTCTGGGACATCAAGTGTACTAACATTCATACAGGGGTCCAAAATGGAAGAGAAAGGAGCAGAATATTTATTTGAAGAAGTAACAGTTGAAAACTTCCCTAGCCTGGAGAAGGAAACAAACATCCAGGTCCAGGAAGCAGAGAGAGGCCCAAGCAAGATGAACCCATAAGTCCACATCAACACACATAATTATTAAAATAGCAAAAATTAAAGATAAAGAGAATACTGAAAGCAGCAAGAGAAAAAGCAAGTAGTTATATATCAGAAAACCCCCATAAGACTATCTACCGATTTTTCAGGAGAAACACTGCAACCCAGAAGAGGGTGGCATGATATATTCAAAGTACTAAAAGGAAAAAACGTGTAAGGAAGAATATGCTACTTGGCAAGGTTATGTTTCAAAATTAAAATAGAGAATCTCCCAGACAAAAGTTAAAGGAGTTCATCACCATGAAATCAGCCTTACAAGAAATGTTAAAGGGACTTCTTTAAGCAAAAAAGTCCATAACTAGAAGAAACTTATGAAAAAATCTCACTGGTAAAAGCAAACACAGTAAAGGTAGTTGAGTACCACTTTATAAAGCTAGTATGAAAGTTAAAAAACAAAAATAGAAAAATCAACTATATCTATAACAATTACTTAAGGAAAACACAAAAAGTTGTAAGATAAGACTTCAAAAAAGTACATGATGGGGGGAGGGAATGTAGTGTTTTTAAAATGTGTTTGAACTTAGGCAACTATCAACTTAAAATAGATTTGCTCAATACATTGGTTATTATATATGAACCTCATGGTAACCACAAACCAAAAACCTCCATGTACAGTTCCTTGGAGCTCCTATCTGCTAGATTGGATGCTGCCCAATTCATCCATCACTGAATAAAGCCAGGAAGATCTTCAAAATGTACTCAGTTGATATTTGTTCAACAGGTTAATGGCAGCAGTGAGACCCAGAGACTTCTGATGGCTTTGGGAAAAGAAACACAAATGTTGATACCCATGAAGCCTTTGAGTTCCCTTTCTCACTGTTTCTGAAGGATGTGGTTAAGTTCCTCTTGGTTCTGAGCTCCACTCTCTTTGCTTTGAGCTCCTGATTTAATTGGCCTTCCAGTCCAGGATTAATGGGTCAATCTGGACTGAAAGAAGGCTCTAATAGAGAGCCAGTCCTTAGCCCTTGGTCAGCCCACAGTCCCAGTCAAGGGCTTAGCAGGTCAGCTTGAGCTGGCAGATGGTTACATCTAAAGCCTGAGTCCCTAGCCCTTGCTTCAGTCCAAAGTCCCCATTTGCTGGGGTATGATGGTTCAGTCCGTAGTTCCACTTCGGAAACTGCTAGTGGTGCACATCTAAGGCCTTCTCTTGGCCAACCATGGTACTATCTCTTTGGTTACTGCTGATGTCCACAGTTCCATTTCTTTGGTTACTATTGGTTTCTGTTAATGTGCACATGAGGTAAAATGATTAACAGATCTGTTGTTAATGGAAGTCACAGAAGCCAAAGCCACAAAATTGGTGAGTACAGATTAAGCACCCAAAAGCTGTTAGTCCCCACCACCTAACTCTAAGACTTCCATGCTAGGATAAACTGGTCATGGAATGGGTAAGATTGACACTAGGTCACCTGCCAACCTCAAAAAAATTTGCATGCAACGAGGTACATTGTAAAACAGCAAAAATCTCCAACCCAGCAGCAGACCCTTCTCAGGTATTAACTTGGCTCCAAGAAAACTAAGGCAACTAAAGAAAGGGGATCCTCATATTTCCAAAAATTGAGGATACTACCATCTGGCACAACTGCTTATTTTATATCTAAAAACTGTGGTCCCAGAAGCTGTACATATCTATAAAAATGGAAAAATCTAACTTAGACAACCTAGAATTAAAACACCTTTCTGGGGAACATTTTAATAGACCATATTGCTCCTTTAAAAAGTGCACTTGAAAGTAAATGTTCCCAAATCAAACAAAGAGGATACCTATTTTATTCAGTATGCAGAAGCCTTCAAAAGGCTTCCAGATTCCAAAAGAGCTTCTCTGAACAATTCAATGCAAAAGGCTAAGAAAAAATTAAAGACCCTAAGAAGCACTTAAAAAACTAAGACTGAAGTGACTTCTACTACCCACCCCACCCCGGTCCTACTTTACCTGAGTATTCAGAATCTACTAATCCTCTATCTGAACTGCTTTTCCATTCTGAAAAGACTTTTAACATGACCATAATGAAAAGTCTACCAAGTTAGTGGCTTTACAGATGCCCCCATACTTACTCTCAAGGACAGCCCCCATATAGGCCCCTCTCAGAGTGGACAGGACTCCAAGAGATTCTCAGGTAAACTGCTACCAGTTATCCCTTAAATGACCAAGGAGAAACTAAAATTAAAATTAGTGGAAAACCATGCCAAATTCTGGTAAATACTGGACCTACCCTCTAAACCCCACTCACTCTGGAACGTACAAATGGGATCCTGGGACTGGAAAAGCCAGTGAAGATTAAGAAAAATCTTAACCGGGACGTCTAAGTGGCTCAGTCAGTTAAGCGTCTGCCTCTGGCTCAGGTCATGATCCCAGAGTCCTGGGACTGAGTTCCACATTGGGCTCCCTGCTCAGCGGGGGGCCTGCTTCTCCTTCTCCCTCTGCCTGCCGCTCCCCCAGCTTGTGCTCTTTCTCTGACAAATAAATAAATAAATAAAATCTTTAAAAAAAAAACAAAAACCTTAACCAAAGTCAGCTCTCCTGGATCTCTTATCTGTAGTGCCCAGTTGTGAGAAGAAGGTAAAATTTCACACTGTCCCTTCCTTTCCAAATCTGGGCCCAGTGGTTATTGATCCTTTGTCCCTCACAGACAACTACTGCCTTCTTGTATGTCTCATTTTGTGTCCTGAGGACTTGTTAGCAAGTCACGTTAGGGGCCCCCAAAATACAGTGAGACAGAAATGATGTTTGCACTCCATGTGCAGTTTGGGCCCTAACTTTTCCAGGCTCTGAGAGGAACTGTCGGAGTCTTTCTCTTGACTATCTTTGGGAATGGCTCTGGATCTTGGAAGGGTCGTATCCTTTGTACTCTCTTTGGGGACATGTCATGCATTCATAGAGTTGTTCAATATTGCCAGAAATATTTACTGTTTGTCCCAGCTACAACCCAACAAGATTTTGAAAAGATTTTTTTTTAAAGTAGCTCTACTGACAGAAATTGGGCAAACTGAAAGCTAATACTCAGAGCCTGATAGGAACTTTTCTTTTTAGGTCTTGTCACCTAAGCTAAACACACCCAGAGGGAAAGACAAACATTCCAAAGGCAAAGCTCTAAATCTAGAATATAAAAATCTTTTGATTTCCATCTTCATTTAAGATCTTCTCCCTGATATAAACAAGCAAACTGAAGATTGTAGTTGCATGGTAGGTAAGGCGTCTGAAATCAGTTAAGTTGCTACCCAATTCACTGAAGAATTAAGAACTGTTCTTGTCTTATAAAATGGGTCTTTACAAGAGCAGAAAATGCAGTTCTAGAAGCAATTCAAAGCCTACCTCTCCTTTTTATCAATACCACAACCTGCCCTATTCATCTTAGAAAGCTGGTAGGTATTGTAAAATTCTGAATTCAGGAAACAAAAGCCCTTCTTGGAGGGAAGCTGATTCTTTCCCTGTGTCCTTGAAATGCAAATGTTCTACCAGGTCTTCTCCAGTAACTCTTCTGTAGGCCATCTCTTCAAAATGCAAACTTCAGGGAAGAATTCTTATCAGAAGATAAAAAAGGGGTTGTGGGGGGGCACTCCTCGAAAACTAGGCCTGTGGAAATCTTAAAAGTCTTCTCCACAAATATTAGTAAAAAAGCTTTAAAGGCATCTGAGCAGGTAACCTTAACTTACACCGTCTGCCACAAATACAATTTGGATCCAACTGCTCTTTTATAAACTAGTGAGTTTTGTATCATCATACCTGGCTCATGGCTAAAGTATTAGAACAATAGCAATACGGTATTTGCGTCTATCTATGTGTTCACGTGTGTTTATATATAAATGTTGTAGTTATGTCATATTTTTCTACCTCTGGATGGTACTGCCAAAATTAATTTGTAAAAGAGCTCTATTCAAATGGCTTAAAAAAAATAAGTGCTCATCATATTAAAAATGTCTAGACTCAGAAATACAACCGAATATTTTTCAAGTTCATCTGGGATCATCTTCAATAAATAAAAGCTAGTTTGTTACTCTAATTAAAATGGGTATGTCTTTAGAGTTATCAGCATCAACTAAGGCATATAACTTTTTTTCTTCCTGGTTTATTAGTCAAATAAGTTCCTATGATATGTTACAAAAATTTGTCAGCCAGAAAAATAATTTAGTATGAAGTCTAACTTTGATTAATGTCTTGTGAAATTTTCAAGAGTAATCTAAATATATTAAAAAAAATGATTTAGAGAGAGGTAAGTGGGATAAGAGCTTACAGATAAACTTTTCGGCAATGATTATGTTTAATGGTATGTCTCCTTGAATAGTTTCCCTAAATCTTTTTGGTTACTTGAAAATTTAGAGCTTGGCTAAGTTAAATGATAGTTACTGAATATCTTTATCATTTCTAAATAAGATAAAATAATGAAACATTAATTACTGAACACAAGTTTATCTACTTTTGGATTCTTAGTAAGAGAAACTTAAGGTATTTAGATCTATTAGTAAACATGTTTTATGCCATATCAAAACATTCTCTATGAGAAAGAACGTACTTCTAGAAATTTTAAGACTTATTTATAAGTTTCCCAATCCACAGAATCCTAGTGTAAAAAGAGAGTCTACAATTGCTTATTTCTTAGTTTTCATTAAGAATTAAGAATTCCAAGGGTTAAGAATTCTACCAATATATGTAATTAAAACTACTTAGAAATAATAAGGATGAAAGGAAACTGTGTATGACAAATAGGCAAGGAAGGTAAAATGGTTGTTCCAAAATAACTATAAATATATGACAAAATCTGAATTAAGATAAAAAAGGTAATAGAAAGTTTGTGTAAAATAATTTGGAGGAAGGAAATTTTATGTGTGGTCAAGCTGGCTATAATTAGAATGGATTTAATTCCTAAAATGAGTTTTAATATCAAAAGTACATTGGTGCACACTTAGAATATGGTTTTCTCTCAAGTAAAAGGACAATGTTTTCTTTATCTTTTGATAAAAGACTGAATGGAGCACTGGATGTTATATGCAAACAATGAATCATGGAAAACTACATCAAAAACTAATGATGTAATGTATGGTGATTAACTAACATAATAAAATTAAAAAAACAAAAAACTAATTTTGTGATAAAACACTCATAATGCAACTCACACATTTAAGTGACAATATAAAGCAAATAAACGAATAATATTATGATTCAAAAAAAATAAAAAAGACTGTAAGAGTTTCTTTACCTTTTAGATAATCTGAATGGATAGCAAAGATTCCGTGTCTTAACAAAACAATTTACTGTGCTTCATGTTGTCTTTATTAGGTCTTTGATTACTTAAGAAAACCCAATATTCTCAATATTAAAGGAGCTAAGTTTTAGGGGCTCCTGAGAGGCTCAGTCAGATGAGCTGCTGGCTCTTGGTTTTGGCTCAGGTCATGATCTCAGGGTCTTGGGATTGAGCCCTGCATTGGGCTCCCTGCTCAGGGGGAAGTCTGCTTGAAGGATTCTTTCTCTTGCTTTCCCCCTGGCCCTCCCCACTGCTCACATACTCCCTCTCTCTCTAAAATAAATAATTAAAAAAAAAAAAAAAAAGAGCTGAGTTTTGTTCACAACTATGTAACCTTCTGTATATGCCTTTAACATCTTCTCTTGTTATTTTGGATAAATAGATAATTAAGTATTATTTTGTAATGATCTGTGATCATATTTAGTCAAATGTCCAAACCTTTTGAAGGCCTGATGACTTCCCAAAATCAAACTCTAAATAAGTCTTTTTACCTCCAAGAAACTTTGAGATTTACCAAAAGGTCCCTGAAAAATATCAAAGGGTTTGTTTCTCACCTGGTAAAATGTTAAACTAATTTGGTTAGATATGTTCAATTATGTGGAAAGCATTATCAAATAAGAAGTGATGTTAAAAATATCAGGTAATATTTCTATGGATGCAAGTTATTCATATGTATTCTAGAAGTTGTATGAAATTCCTAGAAATCTGATATGTCCTGGTGTAATGTTATCAGTCATAATTCCATCCATCTTCTTAAAATGTATATATCACAGAAATAACCAAATTTCCTAATTACATTAAAATAAACTCTCATCAGGTCTTTTACGATAGGCTTTTGTCATTTACAGTTATTGTTTTACTCTGATGCTTTTGCAAACGTGAGATTCCAGGAAAGTACCTTACCAACCAAGGTTCTTCTACAAGGTATTGAGTCTTGGCTGCATATTTCACAGCTGAAAAAGGTCCCACATGACATATGGTCCTGTGAAAATGCTAGACCTCAAAATCAAACTGACTAGGTAAAAAACTAGCCAACATTGAAGGAGACTGCTTCTACCTAAGACATCAGATCAAGGATGTTTCTTTGCATTCCTCCTTCCCTCTGACCATCCTTTTCCTGAATTCTCTGGCTCTGAGTAAGATCAAATAAGGCTATAATCAGGAACCTCTTAAAATATGTTGCAAAAGTGATAGCTGCCTAGCAAAAATACCCAGACTCTCTGGCCAAAGTTGTTCTTTTTTTTTTCTCCCCCCCCCTTTTTTTTATTATGTTATGTTAATCACCATATATTACATCATTAGTTTCTGATGTAAGTTGTCCTGATAATAGGATATCTCTTGATTACCTTTTAGCACTGAATGGAGGTGTTTGTGCTACAGCCAACACCAACTGCTTTACTTGGATTGACACTTCTGGGGAAGTTGATACTCCACTATATTAGATCACTAAACAGATGGCTTACCAAAGTAACTCCTTCAGTGTGGGTTTTCTTTCATTTATTTGATTTTGCTTTGGGTCTTGGGGACCAT
Source organism: Eumetopias jubatus (assembly GCF_037043125.1). Classification (NCBI taxonomy): domain Eukaryota; kingdom Metazoa; phylum Chordata; class Mammalia; order Carnivora; family Otariidae; genus Eumetopias; species Eumetopias jubatus. The sequence goes on from NW_028274812.1 coordinate 94,094,082, forward strand.
GGCTCTGATATGAACCCCAAACACTGGGAAGTATGTTGTTCTTTTTTATTTTTTTAAGATTTTTTTATTTATTTATTTGAGAGAGAGAGAATGAGAGATAGAGAGCACAAGAGGGAAGAGGGTCAGAGGGAGAAGCAGACTCCCTGCTGAGCAGGGAGCCCAATGTGGGACTCGATCCCGGGACTCCAGGATCATGACCTGAGCCGAAGGCAGTCGCTTAACCAACTGAGCCACCCAGGCGCCCATGCTGTTCTTAATAATTCTAGTATTCTCCCTGGTATACACTGTTCTCTGAAAAGCTTTAAATTTAAATGCATGTTCACAGCCACTAACCAGAAAGCAAATGATCCCCTTTACAGTAGAATGTCAGAAAAGGAATGAGGAGAATGACTAACGTAAAGAATATGAACCTAATATCATGACCAGGAAGTTCCATAAAGAGATTCAACAAAAAGACATGACTGGTGAATAACACACAGAGATTCTGCAAAAAACTCCTGAGAACTCCAGAGCGGTAGCTGAGAGCAGTGGTAGTACCTTCAATTTTGATCACATCTCTCAGGCTGAGAGTCTGATCAAAAGAGTGAATTATTATTAACAAGACAACAGAACCATAACGAAGTCACTTTTGCTAAGCCCCATCTAACCAAATTGAAATTTTACTTAATTACAGTTTTCAGCTCTCCCAGAAATGGAATCTTAAACCAGTCAGTCAGGAATCATGATCTGCCTGACAGACTCCTGCCATTCTCTAAAGCAAAGTGACCTCGCAATAACAAATCCACTTTTTTGGTCTGCTATAAACTTCCTTGTTCCACTCCCTTCAGATTATAAGTCTTTCAGTTGTACAGCACCAAGAAATTCATTTCTACTTCCTAGATTGTATGTTGACTAGTTTGTGAATTACTGAATAAAGACATTAAGAACTTGAAATTTTACTCAGTTGAATTTTTTTTTTAACAATAGCTCAAAAACCTAAATGAAATATAAAGCTTTAAAACCTGAAAATGTTGGGGCGCCTGGGTGGCTCAGTCATTAAGCGTCTGCCTTCGGCTCAGGTCATGATCCCAGGGTCCTGGGATCGAGCCCCACATCAGGCTCCCTCCTTGGCGGGAAGCCTGCCTCTCCGTCTCCCACTCCCCATGCTTGTGTTCCTGCTCTCACTATCTCTCTCTCTCTCTCTCTGTCGAATAAATAAATAAAATCTTTAAAAAAATAAAAATAAATAAATAAATAAAACCTGAAAATGTCTTCTGTACTATTTTAACAGCCACTGTTACAAGTAATGGAGAGATAAACAAGATGGACATATTATTGCTCTCATGGAGTTTATGCTGCATAGAAAAAACAAACAAATAAGAATCAATGTTTATCTAATGATGCTGTGAAGAAAACAGAATAAGGTACTATCATAAAGCACTTGGGGCACCTGGGTGGCTCAGTCGGTTAAGCATCTGCCTTCGGCTCAGGTCATGATCCTGGGGTCCTGGGATCGAGCCCCACACTTGGTTCCCTGCTCAGCAGCGAGTCTGCTTCTCCCTCTGCCCCTCACCCTGCTCTTGCACGCTCTCTCTCTCAAATAAATAAATAAAATCTTAAAAAAAAAAGTACTTGGTGTGTCCCCCCAAGTGGTTACTACCTGAAAGCACCAAGTAGGTAGCCTTGACTGGAAGTGACACCTCTAAAAAATGGCTTCTGCTAAGGGGAGAGAATGTTCAGTATCTCCCACAAGCACACCTGAAATAGTTGTAGTCAGACCTCACAGCCAGGCACAGTATGGTCCAGCCCTGACCACCAGCATTACTGCAGCAGCTAAAGCCATATATAAAGGTAGTCTGAAGAATAAAAGACAAAAGTAGTAAAATCAACTATATCTTCAATGATTAGTTAACAAATACACAAAATAAAAAGATGTAAAATATCTTTATACATATCTATATACACAAAACATTGTGGGGGGTAGGAAAAATGTGATTTTAGAATGTATTCTAACTTAAGTGACCATCAATTTAGAATAGATTGCTATATAACAAAGAGTGTTACCTCAGGGTAACCACAAGCAAAAACTTATGATACATGAAAAACAAAGAGAAAAAGTCCAAACAAAACTGTAAAGAAATTCATCAAATCACACACACACACACAAAAAAAAAAAACAGTAAGAAAAGGAATAAAAAAGAACTAGAGAAAAATACCAGGAAACAATCAAGAAAATGGCAATAAGTACGTGCCTATGTACACACTTAAAAATGAAGAAAGATCTCAATCAATAACCTAATTTTATACCTTTAGTAACTAGAAAAAAAGAGTGGGACTAAACCCAAAACTAACAGAAGGAAGGAAATAAAGATCAGAGTGAAGATAAACAAAATAGAGAACAGAAATGCAAAAGAGAAAATTAAAAAAAAAGTTGCTTCTTTGGAAGGATCAATAAAATTGGTAAAGCTTTAGCTAGATTAAATAAGAAGAAAAATCAAAGACTCAAATTACTAATATGAGAAATGAAAGTAGGGACATTACTACCGACTTCCCCAAAATGAAAAGGATTATAAAGGAATACTAAGAACCAATTAGATAACCTAGATGAAATGAACAAATTCCTAGAAATACATAAATTGCTAAAACTCACCCAAGAATGCATAGAAAATCTGAAGAAGCCTATGACAAAAAGATTGAATTAGTATTTAAAAAACCTCCCACCAAAGAAAAGCCCAGGACCAGAGGGCTTCACTGGTCAGTTCTACTAAACATTTAGAGGAGAATTAACACCAATCCCTTTCAAACTCTCCCAAAAATAGAAGAGGAGTCAAGATTTTTTAACTCATTCTTTGAGGTTAGCATTACCCTGATAGCAAAGCCAAACAAAGACAACACAAGAAAACTGCAGATAGTATCCCTAACGAATATAAATGCAAAAAATTTCAACAAAATACTAGCAAACCAAATCCAGCAGTACATTAAAAAGTATTATAAATCATGACCAAATCGGATTTATCCCAGTAATGCCAGGGTGGCTCAACATATGAATACCAATCAATGTAATACATCACATTAATAGAATGAAGGACAAAAACTGCATCTGACAACATCCAACACCTTTTCATGACTAAACACACCCAGACCTACACATAAACTAGGAATAGAAGAAAACTTCCTTAACATAATAAAAATCATTTATGAAAAACCTACAGCTAACCTCAATCATGGTGAGATACTGAAAGCCTTCCTCCAAGATCAAGAAAAGATAAAGATGCCTTCTTTCACTGCTGCCATTCAACATGGTACTGGAATTCTAGTCAGAGCAATTAGGCAAGAAATAAAAGGCATTCAGATGGAAACAAAAAGGTAAAACTATACCTATTCACAGATGGCATGGTCTTATATGCAGAAAAATCCTTAAAGAATCCATTTAAAAAAACTATTAGAAGTAATAAATGAATTCATCAAAGCTGTAGGATACAACACAAAGAAATCAGTTGTTTCTAGTACTAGCAATGAACAATCAGAAAATGGAAATTCCTACAACAGCATTCAAAAGAATGAAATATCTAGGAATAAATTTTGCTCAGGAGGTGAAAGACATGTATGCTGAAAACTACAAAACATTGCTGAAAGGAATTAAAGACCTAAATAAATGGAAAGAAATCCCCATTCATGGATTAGAAGACAATACTCTTAATATAGCAATACTACCGAAAGCAATCTACAGACTGGATGCAATCCCTATGAAAGTTCCAAAGGCCTTTTTTGCAGAAATGGAAAAGACAATCAGCAAATTCATGGGTAATTGCAAGGGACTCTAAATAGTCAAAACAGTATTAAGAACAACAAAGTTGGAGGAGTCAAACTTTCTAATCTCAAAACTTACTACAAAGCTATAGTAATCAAAAACATATGGTACTGGCCAAGAGATAGACATATAGACCAATGCTACAGAATTTAGAGTCCAGAAATAAATCCACATAAACCTAATCCACGTCCAACTGAGTTTGACAAGGGTGTAAGACCATTACAATGGGCAAACAGTCTCTTTAATAAATGGTGCTGGGACAACTGGCTATCCACATGGAAAATAATGAAACTGGACCCTTATACCATACCAGAGAAAAAAATGAACTCAAATGGATTAATGATCTACATGTATGGACTTATATGCAGAATATAAGTCTGTATGGACTTGTAACAAGAAAATACAGGTGTGAATGTTGGTAACACTGAATTTGGCAATGGACTTCCAGACATCACATCAAAACTACATGTAACAAAAGAAAACAGTGGAGTTCATCAATATCAAAAACTCTTGTCCATCAATGTTGGATCAACATTATCAAAAAAGTGTTAATCAGACAAGCTAAAAAATGAGAAAATATTTGCACATTGTTATAGACTGAATGTACTACAATTATGACCTAATTCATATGTTTTAAATCTAACCCCCAATTTGATGGTATTAGGATATAGGGTCTTTAGTAGGTGATTACTGCCCTACTAAAAGATACCCCAGAGAGGTCCTTCCCCTTTCTGCTGTGTAAGGATACCATGAGAAAACAACCATCTATGAACAAGGAAGCAGGGCCTCATCAGACACTGAATCTGCTGCAAAGTTTACATTTAGGCCTATAATCCATTTCAATTTAATTTTTATGTAAGATATGAGGTATGAGTCTAGGTTCTTTTTTTTCTTCATATGGACATTTAATTGTTCTACAACTTGTTGAAAAGACTATCGATACTTTCCCTATTGAATTGCCCTGATACATTTGTTTAAAAATTGGTTGCCCATTTTTAAAAATGTGGGTCTATTTCCAGACTTTTAGTTTTGTCCAATTGATCTCTATGTTTATCATTTCTCTAATATCACAGTGTCTTGATTACAGTAGTTTTAAAGTAAGTCTTAAAATCAGGTAAGTGTGCATCTACAACTTTATTCTTTGATTACTTTCATTAGTGTTTCAGCATATAAAGTGTTTCAACATAGAGATCTTGAACATATTTTGTTAGATACATTTTTAATAAGTGTTTCTTTCTTTTTTAAGATTTTATTTATTCATTTGACACAGAGAGAGACAGTGCGAGAGAAGGAACACAAGCAGGGGGAGAGGGAGGGGAGAGGCAGGCTTCCCTCTGGGCAGGGAGCCCAATGCGGGGCTGGATCCCAGGACCCTGGGATCATGACCTGAGCTGAAGGCAGACGCTTAATGACTGAGCCACCCAGGTGCTCCAAAAGTGTTTATTTCTTTTTGGTACTACTGCATACGGTACTTCCAAAAACTTTTAATTTCCAATTGTTCACTGGAAGAAATATTAATTTTTATATATTGGCTTATTATCCTGCAAACTCTTAGTTATAACAGAATTTTGGTAGGTTCTTTGACATTATTTCATAGATATTCACGTTATCTGAAAATAGAAAAAGGCTTTCTTTCCTCTTTTCTACCTTTTCTTTCTTTTTCTTGCCTTACTATTATGGTTAGTGTCAGAAAAGATATCTTGTATGACTGCAATTCATTTAGATTTGTAACAGATTTTTTAAGACCCAGAATATGATGTACCCAGGTTAATGTTTCGTGGACACATGAAAAAAAATGTATATCCACCTGGTTGGAGTGGTATGTTCTACAAATGTCAATTAGATTAAGATGGTTGATGGTGTTCAAGTCTTCTATACCCTTACTGATTTTGTCTACTTATTCTATTAATTACTGAAAGAGAAGTGAACTCTTCAATATAATTAAGGATTTGTCTAGTTTTGCTTTCAGTTCTCTGTTTTTACATCATGTATTTTTAAGCCATGTTGTTGGGGTATAAACATTTTGAATTTTGATGTCTTATTGGTGAACTGACATCCATGTTAATGTCTTTTTGGGGAGAGCTGAGGGATAAATGCTAGGCTGTCCATTCTCTTTGGCTTTATTCTGTTGTTCAATTGCTGTTTTCTTAAGCAGGATACCAAGCTCATTCAAAAAACGAAAAAATGTAATCCTCTGAATGTGCTTTTGAAAAAAAGTAGATGATGTCATTTAAGTCACAATGATCTCTTTTCTGATCAAGATTCTGATTATCAGGGGCATCTGGGTGGCTCAGTTGGTTAAGCATCTGACTCTTGATTTCGGCTCAGGACATGATCTCAGGGTCGTGAGATTAAGTCCAGCATTGGGCTCCGTGTGGGGCATGAAGCCTGCTTGGGATTTTCTCTCTCCTCTCTCCCTCTGCCCCTCCCTGACCCCCCCAAATCTGATTATTAGCGTCTTTAAGTATTTTTTTTATAGTTGAGGTATCTTTCTCAAGTAGTTTTTCCCTGAAATAAAAGTAGCTACATTTTTACCTTACATGCATTTTAATGATGTTTTTCTTGACTTTCAATATTTTAAAGTGCACTTGGATTTTTTAAGATTTAATTTGCACTCATGCCAACCTGCAACTAAGCATTCATCAAAATGTTTTACATGGATTTTTCATTCATCAACTTTCTGCCCTTTAGAACACAGTCCCCCAGCTGCTTCACTCTACTGAGATCCACTCAAAAAAGACATCAGATGAAAGCCAAATATTATACAGCTTGCCCACATGCACTATACATCTTGTGTTCGTCTCAGATAAAAGGTTAAAATGCAGGTCCAAAGGCTGATGTGGAATTTACTAATCAGCTTCAACTGAGTAAGGGATCTACTTACAGGCTGAGAGTAAATGGAGGAATGCAACAAAGTCAAAAGCAAAGCATACGCAAACACAGTGTAGAAGCACTGACCATACTGACTCCATCTTTGGCCCACCACCTTGTCCATGTCCACATGATGACCTCCCGTGGCGCTACGTGTTCCAGGCCCCTTGGAGGTTAATGCATGCCATGACCAGAATACAGGGAGGCTTATTCTGGTCTTCCCTAAATCTGTTTAGATAACTATTAGAAATAACATAGGTTTTCTGAAACAAATAATGCAACGTATGTTAAGGAAAAAAAAAGAAAAAGAAATAACATAGGTTCTCCCCCTTCTTGACGCACAAGGTGTGTTAAATGTTAGCTATCAAATGAAGTGTATGCAGACACTTTGACTTCACAAGTGCCCTCCAGCATGTTCCCTTGCTCTATAAAATCACAGACTAAGGTCTGGACTTTGAGGAAAATAGATATGCAGCTGTCCAGATCACTGCCTGTTCAATTCTGCAAGTTACCTTGAATAAAACTCTATAAACTACATGGCGCTGCCTTTGTTTTTCGGTCTCAAAGTGCCTTCTCAGTTTCGGGGATACTTTACAGTCCCTCTTCTACCTTCTAACACACAGTCATTACTATTAAATAAAAACATTAATATTCTCAACAGACATGGTAATTGCCTGTATTTTTAAAAAAGTGATTCTTTCCAATGGCTGAAAATAAGCCTCTAATTCACTTTTTCTAGATTCCCTATCAAATTTGTTATCAATAGTTCCTAACCATTCTGATATCCAAAATGCCATTCTTAACCTCTACTATAAGCTATTGACCAGACCTCTTCCTTCACAAGGAAGAGTAAGGCCACTTAATACACTCCACCAACTTCCCTTTGCTCTACCTCTAAGTTCTTCTCTATATTCCCAGGCTGGCTCAAAGATACGCCTTTTTCAGTCATCATCCTTTTGTGCAAGTATATAGACTCCTTTCTTCAATAAGGTTTTCACCTGTGTCATTGAGTTCCTATTTGCCTCTTTCTGTACCCCAAGCACACTCCTCATGCAAAAATATGCCCACTTACTTTTCCAATATTTTTTCAGCACCTACCAAGTGCAAACTCACTGAATTACTATGAGAGATAAAGTTAAAAAAAAAAAATCCAATCCTCCTTTCAGCAAACTTACAAGTTAGTGGGAAAGATGAACAGTTAAATAATTATAATCTTTTGTAAATTATTTAAGAGCAAGGACATATACAGTATAGTCATCACGTAAAGGAAAGAAAAGCTAATCCTGCTTGGTTCAAAAGAATTATCTTTTTAAAAATATTTTTATCAAGATGACCCTCTCTTTTCTTCCCTTGCTACAAACAGGCTCAGGTCTCCTCTAGCCTAAACCATCCCAAGATGCTTAAACTAATGCTCTGACAGATGCTCTGTCATCCCTTTCACTAGCACATTTTTATAAAGGCCACTTATACTCACTGTCTGCAAATCCAATTCACTGTCTTTTATTCATTCATATTTTAAGCAAATGTGATCTGGCTTTTGGTTCCCAGCACTACATTGACACCCTTCACCAAATCAAAGCTGGGTAACCCACTCAACACCCCCAGTCAACTTTTCCCAGTCCTCCTCTTACAGTCTCTCTGCTGTGAAGGACACATATGGGCCCTCTTCTCAAAATTCTCTGTGACCTGTGTGATACTTCATTTCCCTAATGTATTTCCCTTCTCTCCCTTTTTGTTCAGTCTTTTCTGATTTCACTTCTCACTGATGACAAAAGGGAAGCGTTAGCCAAGACTCCATTTTAAGACATGGCTTTTGACTCCCTACCTCCTCTCTCCATTATTTTGTTCTCCCTTTCTCCCACAAAAATCTCATGATAATCACCCTCAAGGAAACTGGGGATTAGAGAGAGAAGGGGAAAAAAAAAAAAAAAGCAGAGTCAGAAGGTCTGACTTCCATTCTGGTTCTACCACTGACCTATTAGCTGAGCATCCACGGGCATGTCATATCGTATGTGGCTTCATAAAAGAGAATAGCTTTCTAATGTTCCTTCCAACCCCACAGTTCCACATTTCTAACTTGGAAGTAAAACAGATTTCCAGTTCTGACTTCTGTAATGTAGTACAAATCCATATTGTCTGCCATTTAAATACCCCACCCCTAAATTCTACCCCCTGAAACTTTTTTTTGTAAGATTTTTTATTTATTTATTTGACAGAGAGAGACACAGCGAGAGAGGGAACACAAGCAGGGGGAGTGGGAGAGGGAGAAGCAGGCTTCCTGCCAAGCAGCGAACCCGATGCGGGGCTCGATCCCAGGACCCCGGGATCATGACCTGAGCCGAAGGCAGACGCTTAACAACTGAGCCACCCAGCCGCCCCTATCCCCTGAAACTCTCAACACACTATATATGTTAACTACATTGAATTTAAATTTAAAAAAGAAAACTAAAAAAAAAATCCCACCTCTAAACCTAATCTCTCAAACCAACTTCTTTTAAGTCGTCTATTAAAGCTTATATACTGGGGCCTCCATTATCTTAAGCTTGAAATCCTAATAATCTATACTTTGGCTGCCTTTTATTTTTGCATTCTCTTTTCCTAATTCCCACTCTCCAACCCCCCCACCCAGGCATAATTCAAAGAGTTTATCTTCCGGAGGTTAGAAGGTGGCAGCAGAACAGGAGGACCCTAGGCCCACCTCATATCATGAATACAACTAGATAACTATCAAATCATCCTAAGAACCTCAGAAATTGACCTGAAGACTGGCAGAACAAACTCTACAACAAAAGGCAGGGAAGAGGTCACATCGAAGAAGGTAGGAAGTGCCAAGATACGATGTGGAAAAGGAGTTGGGAAAGGAGTCGCCACTGTGGAGGGAGGGAGGGAGCCGTGGTCGTGGAGAAGAGGAAGAGACAGACTAATGCATAGGCGAGCTCATGGGAAGAGGAATCCCTATAGCACTTGGCTTTGAAAGTGAGAGGGGCTGAATTTCTTCAGGTCTTGCAACCAGCAGGGCTTAAAGCCTGGAGTTTTAAAGGTCAGCGGGCTGGGCCCTGGGAGAGCTTGGAGGGTACTGGGGTTGCTCTTGGAGAAAAGGCAGGGCAAATAGTCTGGGAACATACAGCCTGGAAACAGCGATCTAAAGAGTGCCTAGGGCAAACAGCTGAGAGATTATTTGCTCATCTCACCCAGAGAGACAGCGTTCATGAGACCCCTTTAGGAACAAAGGAACTGGCGGGTCCCATTCCCCTCCCTGGCCCAGCATACGCACAGAGCCACCTGTGGGAAGCAGTGCAACACTGACATTTGCTATCTAACCTGCTTATACCAAGCACCGTCCCCCCACGCTCTGGTGGAATTGCCCTTCCCACTCACCTTGCCTCAGTCCCAGAACTCAGACCCCCTCCCCCAGAAAGCCAGCCCAAATACCTGCTCATACCACGTCCCCTGACTCAGGAGTCTGGTAGAGCCCCAGTTCTGGCAGCGGTAGCAATAGGCCTCATTTCACAAACAGACCAGAGTACACCTAGTAAAACATGCCAAGACTCAGGTCAGGGACCAAACACTGCTCACAACAGGCAGACAACTGGCCTGAAGGGTAAAGCAGCCAGGACAAAATAGCAGAGCTCATATAGCACACACTGGAAACACTCCCAGAAGCACCAGGCCTTGGGGAACAGCGGCACTACACGGCAGAGCACTACAGGACGACTTCTTCATAAGGCCATTAACCACAAAAATAGGAGATGTAGCTGATTTTCCTAACACAGAGAAAGAGATAAAGAGACTTAGACAAAATGAGGAGAGAGAAAAACTTATCCCACATAAAAGAACACATAAAAAGCCATGGCCAAAGATCCAAGCAAAAGAGATATAGGTAACATGCCTGATAGAGAAGTTAAAGTAATGATCTTAGGGATACTCTGGACTAGAGAAAAGAGTGGAAGACATGAGTGAGACCCTTAACAGAAACAAGGAACAACACAGCAGAGAAAAAGGACACAATATACGAAATAAGAAACACACCTGATGGAATGAACAGCAGGCGGGAAGAAGCAGAGGAATGAATTAATGACATAGAAGACAGAATAATGGAAAGTAATCAAGCAGAACAAAAGATAGAGAAAAGAATTATACAAAATAAGAACAGACTTAGGGAACTCAGGGACTCCATCGAACATAGTAACATTCATATTATAGGAATCCCAGAAGAAGAAGGAGAGAGAAGGGGGCAGAGAATTTATTTGAAGAGATAATAGCTGAAAACTTTTGTAATCTGGGGAAGGAAAAAGATATCCAGATCCAGGAGGCACAGAGAACTCTCATCAAAATCAACAAAATCAGACTGACACCAAGACATTCTGTAACTAAATTAGCAACTTTTACTGATAAAGAAAAAATTTCAAAAGCAGCAAGACAAAAGAAGACAGTAAAGGGAAAATCCATAAGGCTAGCAGGTTATTTTTAGCGGAACCTTTCCAAGCCAGAAGGGAGTGTCATGGTATATTCAAAGTACTGAATGGGAAAAATATGCAACCAAAAAGACTCTATCCATCAAAGCTATCACTCAAAATAGAAGAAGAGATAAAGAGTTTCCCAGACAAACAAAAACTAAAGTAGTTCATGACCACTAAACCAGCTTTGCAAAAAATATTAAAGGGAACACACTGAGTGGAGAGAGAGACCAAAAGTGACAGTGTAAAGGTAGGAAACACAAAAACAGTAAAAATGAGTGTTTCTGTAAAAAATCAGTCAAGGAACTCACAAAATAATAGAATATAAAATATAACAGCATATACCTAAAAGTGGAAAAGAAAGGAATAAAGAATGGTTCAAACTTAAAAACAATCAACTTAACATAGACTGCTACACGCAAAAGAGACTATACACAAACCTAATGGAAACCATATATCAAAAACCAGTAATAAGTATGCAAAAAATAAAGAAAAAGAAATCCTAATATATCAGTAAAGAAAAGAAGCAAACCATGAAAGGGAGAAGAAAGGATCAGAGAAAATCTTCAGAAACAACCACAAAACAAATAACAAAATGACAATAAATACATATCTATCAATAATTACTTTGAATATAAATAGACTAAACACTCCAATCAAAAGACACAGGATGACAGAATGGGTTAAAAACAAAAAAAAGAAGACCCACTATATGCAGCCTACAAGAAACTCATTTTAGATCTAAAGACACCCACATATTGAAAATGAAGGGATAGAAGAACATCTAATGCAAATGGATGTCAAAAGAAAGCTGGAGTATGGGCGCCTGGGTGGCTCAGTTGGTTAAGCATCTGCCTTTGGCTCAGGTCATGATCCCAGGGTCCTGGGATCGAGTCCCACATTAGGCTCCCTGCTCAGAAGCCTGCTTCTCCCTCTGCCTCTGCTTCTCTCTCTGTCTCTCACGAATAAATAAATAAAATCTTTAAAAAAAGAAACAAACAAACAAACAAACAAACATGGAGTAGCAATATTTATCCCAGACAAAACAGACTTCAAAACAAAGACTATAACAAAAGACAAAGGGTACTATATATCATAATAAAGGGGACAATCCAACAAGAAGACATAAGAATTATAAATACTTGTGTACTCAACGTAGGAGCACCCAAATACATTAAACAGTTAATAACAACCATAAAGGAACTAATCAATAATAACACAGTAACAGTAGAGGACTTTAACATCCCACTTATAGCAATGAACAGATCATCTAAACAGAAAACCAACAAGGAAACAATGACTTTGAATGACATACTAGGAGAGATGGATTTAACAGATACAGTCAGAACATTCCATTCTAAAACAGAAGGATACACATTCTTTTCAAGTGCACACGGAACTTTCTCTAGAATAGATCACATGTTAGCCCATGAAACAACTCTGAACAAATTGAAGATGACTGAAGTCTTACCATGCATCTTTTCAGACCACAACACTACGAACAAGCAACAAAATTAAAAGGCAACCTATGGAATGGGAGTAGATATTTGCAATAATATACCTGATAAAGGGTTAGTATCCAAGATATATAAAGAACTTATAAAACTCAATACCCAAAAAATGAATAATCCAATTAAAAATGGGCAAAGACATGAACAGACATTTCTCCAAAGATACACAGATGGCCAAAAGATGCACGGAGAGACATTCACATCATCACTTACCATCTGGGAAATGCAAATCAAAACTATAATATCACCTCACATCTGTCAGAAAGGCTAGAATCAACAACAGAAGAAACAACATGTGTTGGTAAGGATGTGGAGAAAAGAGAACCCTCTTACCCTGTAGATGGGAATGCAAACTGGTGCAGCTACTTTGGAAAACAGTATGGAGGTTCCTCAAAATGTTATAAAATAGAACTACCCTGTGATCCAGCAATTGCACTACAAGGTATTTAGAAAGAATACAAAATTACAGATTTGAAGGGATACATGCACCCCAATGTTTACAGCAGCATTATAAACAATAACCAAATTATGGAAAGAGCCCAAATGTCCATTGAATGATGAATGGATAAAGAAGATGTGGTATGTGTATGTACACACACACACACACACACACACACACACACACACACACACCCAATGGAACATTAGTCAGCCATCAAAAAGAATGAAATCTTGCCATTTGCAATGATGTGGATGGAACTAGAGGGTATAATGCTTATAAGTCAGTCGAAGAAAGACAAATACCATATGATCTCACTCATATGTAGAATTTAAGAAAGAAAACAGATGAACATATGGGGAGGGGAAAAAAGGAGAGAGGGAAACAAGCCATAAGAGACTCATTTAATATTAGAAAACAGACTGAGGACTGATGGAGAGAGGAAGGTGGGGGATGGGCTATTGGGTGATGGGTATTAAGGAGAGCACCTGTTATGATGAGCACTGGGTGTTGTATGTAAGTGAGGAATCACTGAATTCTACTCCAGAAACCAATACTGCACTGTATGTTAACTACCTAAAATTTAAATTAAAAAAAAAAAAGTTAAAAATAGATCTACCTTATGATCCAGCAATCACATTACTGGGTATTTACCCAAAGAATACAAAACATAAATTCAAAAGCATACATGCACCCCTATGTTCACAGAAGCATTATTTACAATAGCCAAAATATGGAAGCAGCCAAAATGTCCATCGACTAATGAATAGATAAAGAAGATGTGGTATATATACACAATGGAATACTATTCAGCCATAAGAAAGAATGAAATCTTGCCATTTGCAAGGACATGGATGGAGCTAGAATGCATAATGCTAAACAAAGCAAGTCGGAGAACAACAAATACTGTATGATTTTACTCATATGTGGAATTTAAGAAACAAAAGAACAAAGAAAAGAAGAGAGACAAACCAAAAAACAGACTCCTAACTCTGCAGAACAAATTGATGGCTACCAGAGGGGAGGGGGGTGATGAGAATTAAGGAGTGCACCTGTTCTGATGAGCACGGGGTAATGTATGGAATTACTGAATCACTATATTGTATATCTGAAACGAATATTGTACCATATGTTGACTAATTGGAATTAAAATGAAAACAAAACAAAACAAAACAAAAGAGTATCTCTTCCAGATAGTGTTCCTTGGCCTCCCCATCTGGTTATATTTCCTCCTCTTCAGAAAAGCTAAGACATTCTATGTGTACCTCTCTCATTACACTTGGCATATGTTTCCCTCCAGATTCTGGTTCTGTAGGAGGATTTATAAGATTCTTTACATCTTAAAACAGCACCTTGAGCACTGCCTTACACAGAGTACCATAAAACTCTAAGATCTGAACTGAATTAACTAAATTCAATCTAAATTTTGGACACAGTAAAAGAAGTAGGGTTTATAGAGTATTTATTTTCTTTAAGAAAAAATAATTAAGGATACATAATGATTTGGATGTTCCAGCTCTAAAACATATATTGTTCTTCTTGAGCTAAGGAAGCCAATGCTCCTCTTGAACTCCTCAAATTCCAAGTCAACTCAAAAGCACATTATAGACAGCAATGCCATAATATTTTTTAAAGCATATTCACTAAATTACTCTTAAATATTTGGTTTTGCATTTGGGTATTTCTTTTTTTTAATCTCAATTATTTACAAGACAAAGTATTTTGGCAGATTATTCAACCTAATGAGCTATCATCAGAAGTGCAGATTTAACACAGCAAGAGGTGATGACTATCAGAACATTTAGCCACTATATTATCTTCTGCTTTAACCTACATGTGGCACAGAAAACAATTTCCCAAAATAAAATACAATGGCATTAAGTTTCAGCTTCATTAACAAGCTTCAATGCATTCCTCTAAAAATTTATTTTTTTTAAATGTTCCTAATTGAGATAGTAAAACAAACTGAGAGAAAAAACGCTTCCCACTTCCTTTATTACCAAGAAAAGAATGCAGCCCAGCAGACAGAAGAAGTAGGATTTCCAAGGCCTGGAAGCCGGGCAAGTCAAAGCTTTCGCTTCCTCTATCTAGGAAAGAGGGTGTGTGGTGGAGGCCTGACCAGTCAGTGAAACTGAGAGTAACAGTGTGGCACCTCCTTACTGAGGACACCCAGGAGAATCTGACCTACCTGCTGTATCCCTCCAGGAGAGATCTTGTAGGACTGCAACTTCTGCTTCAGCAGCTCTGGATCGCTGTGACGGAATGGGCACCCTGACAACAAAAAACAAGCCAGCACACCAACAAGGTTATTTACCCAGGACTTGGTACAATACCACACTCGAGAGACTGTCTAAGCTCCCCTTAATTGTCTAACAGCTTATTAATAAAAAAGTTAATTGCCCATGGGTGGAACTGCTTTCCTCTATTTATCTAAATGACGACTTAGTTGTACGGTTATCAGGGTACTACAGGCTCAAGAGTTATATAAAATATTACAGCATTCTCCAGCGAAGTTGCTCATTCACTAGGAGGAGGAAACAGTTTTAATTATGCTACTTGTTAACAAGCAGAGATCATCACAAAGTAGCTGTGCTTGATCTAAAAACTTTATACAATCTCACATTTTATTCGTATTTTTAAAAATTACGTTAAAAGCCTATGAGGAGGAAGATAATGTAAACAAAAAGCAAAATGTACAAACTGTAAGAAATATAAAAATCTCACATCACTTTCAGATGTAAATTTTATGTCTATTTCCCATAGAGTAAAATCCATATAAATTTAGAGGAATCACAGTTAGGAATGAGATGGACAAACAGAAAAATATTTCATAGGAAACTAACATAACAGACACATGTTATTTCTGTAACACAATAATAAAGATGGACTACTAAAATATTTACATAAATAAGAACACAGAATTGAAATGAAAAAGCTGTATTACCGGGCCAAAATCTAGAAAAGTTTAGATATTTTAATAAGATGTTGCAATGGTAAATCAAATACCTTATTTTAAAATTTAATATAGGAAGCCAGAGTACTTTTTTTAGGTACACAGATGATGGACCTATAAGTTAATTTGAAACAATTGTGCATTTTTAATGAAATCAATGGGAAACTGGTTGCAGCAAAAATAGAAAAGAGCCTAGATGCCAAACAAATGTGTTTACCAAAAATCGTAACTATACATAAAAACATCCATGATAATAGTATGGACTCCTACAAATAACAAAATTCACAAAATTCATAGTTTACACTTCATTCATATTAAAACTGTAATAATTTTTAGTATAAGGAAACATTTTGAGAAGCTGTGTAACACCTGGTTAAGAGTTTGGAGCTAAAACGCTGGTGTCTGAATCTCAGTTTACCACTTACTAAGTGGGAGACCATAGGCAAATTTTGTACCTTGTTGCTGACTCAGCTTCACTTTCTGTCAAGTGAGGGAAATAATCACTCACAGAACTCTTGTGAGAATGGAATATAAAGCTCTTATATGCTCCTGGCACACAGTAAACACTTAACACGTATTAGCTATCATGATTCTCAAAAAAAACACCATCCTGATAATGAAATTTCAAAAGATCCCAAAAAGAAAGAAATGAGGCTGCACAAGGAATTCTTGGTTAAGCCCAGAATTATTAAAGAACACAAAAAAGGAGATTAATTGAATTATCCAAATTACATTTGAAATAATGACTGTATCTATATGAAAAAGGTAACAGGGCAAAGCCAAGAAGAAAATGAAGATTGCCAAGGTACTAAAGGTCACAAAAAAGTGTTCTAAAGCTACACTGACAATAAGCAGAACAGAAAAAAAAACAGATTACCACTTAGGGAAGCTGGTGTTATTTTAACAGATGACAGAAAGAAAGCAAAACTCAGTAACTCCTGTTTATTTTGTTTCTATCTTCCACATCAGAGAACGTGATCTTCAAAACTAGAAAGGGCTGAAGTAGGTAACTGGAAACAAAGTGAATGCATACCCAGTTACATGTTTGACAAGCCTTCCAACATATGTTTGTGGAAGAAATGGATAAACATAGTCTGGAATATATAGATTCTTAACTGGTTGAACAACCATTCCAAGGAGTGCTGGTTAATGAAATAATATCAACACAGGGGACTAAATAGTTTTACAAATAACATAAAAACTAAAAGGACAGAGACTTCTGGTTTCCAGTCTGGCACATGAGAGGCTTATACATCATCACTACATCCTAACAAGGAAAAAGCTGAACAAACTGAAAAATCAACAACTCCGCTTAGACTCATCAGAGAAGTAAGATCACAGGCCACACCACTGACTGCCCCCAAAACCGAAGATAGAGGCAGATACAGAGAATCACAACATACCAGAACAGATATCTCTGGAGGAACCATGCTGGGGTAGGAAAAACCTAACCTGTAATTGACAAATTTCTGAAGTCTGGACTTCAGAAAGTTGTTCTTCAAAGAGAAGGAAGCTTAACTTCTAGGAGCTCTACCAGGTGCTCATGGTGAGTAACAGAGAAATTCTCTTGCGCTTCTGGCATGGGGAGGGGAAAAGTAACCATTTTGATTCTCTAGAGCAATCTGCTCTTAATAAGACCTGCCCTCAGAACAAACTATTTTACTGGAGCCTAAACTTCTGGAGTTTTATCAGAGCCAACCTACGGGGGGGTGGGGTGTGTGTGTGGAGATACAACTCCAGTCTCCCCTAGCCATCTTGTCCCATCTAGGGGGAGGGAATAACTGAGAGTCATGTAGAAGTTCATAGCCCAGGGCCACAGGTTCACTAAAAGACTAATCAGGCCTACAGAACACCACCCTCTCCACCTCCCTATTTACCACCATATTACTAAAGGCCTGTTTATTGGAATTCTTTCCACCCAATATGTCATGTCTACCTTTTAAGAAAAAATTACAAGGCTTATCAAAAGGTAAAAAATAAAGTCTGAAAATACTGAACAAACATCAAAATTAGAGTCAGATACAGCAGGGATATTGGAATTATCAGACTAAGAATTTAAAATAACTATGATTAATGCTAAGGGCTCTAATGGAAAACACAGACAATGTATAGTCACAGGTAATATAAGCAGAAAGATGGAAATACTGAGAATCAAAAAGATATGCTACCAAAACACTATAATGGAAATGAAGAATGTCTCTGATGGGCTTATTAGGAGACATGGCTGAGGGAAGAAATCTCTAAGCTTGAGGATATGTCAAAAGAAATTTCTAAAACTGAAAAAACAAAGAGAAAACAACTAAAGAAAATAAGAACAGAATATCCAAGAACTGTGGGACACTATGAAAGGTGGCAGTGAGAATACCAGAAGAAGAGACAAAGGAAGGAACGGAAGCAATATCGAGGCAATAGTGACAGAGAATTTTCCCCAAATAAACATCAGGCACCAAACTACAGATCCAGGAAGTCCAAAGAACACCAAGCAGTATAAATGCCCCCCAAAATACAACTTAGATATACCACATTCATACTTCAGAAAACCAAAAATAAAGAAAAAAATCTTAAAAGAAGTCAGATGTAAAAAACACTTTACTTACAGAGAAGCAAAGATAACAATTTTATCTAACTTATCGTCAGAAACCATGCAAGCAAGAGAGAGGAGTGATTGCTTTTGGAGTGAAATATTTAAAGTGTTGAGAGAAAAAAAAAACTACAAAAACCTCCACAGATCTAGAATTCTGTACCCTGTGAAATTATCTTCAAAAGACAAGGAGTAATAGACTGTCTCAGACAAACAAGAAATGACATTATTTGTTGCCAGTGGACCTGTAAGACAAGAAATGTTACAAGTTGTTCTTCAAAGAGAAGGAAGGTGATATAGGCCAGAAACTCAGATCTACCTAAAGATGAAAACATCAGAGGATAAATAAAAATAAAGGTAATATAAAAACTTCAGAGCAAGGAAATTTATCAAGGATATTACATAATGATAAAGGGATGCATACTCCAGGAAGATGTAATAGTCCTTAATGTGTATCCATCTAACAACAGAGCATCAAAATACAAGAGGCAAAACTGGTAGAACTGCAAGAAGAAACTGATGTATCCACTATTTGAGACATCAACACCTCTCAATCAGAAATGGACAGACCCAGCAGGCAGTAAATTAGCAACAATAATCGTAGAATTTAAAAGCACCATCAATTAATTTAATATAATTGATATCTATAAAGCGGCTATATCCAATAACAGCAGATTATACATTCGTCTCAGTTCAGATGTAACAAACAAACCACTCTGGTGCAGGATGATGTTGATGGTGGGGCAGGCTGTGCAAGTGTAGGAGCGAAGAGTATGTGAGAAGACTCTCTGTACGCCCTGCTTGATTTTGCTGTGAACCTAAAAGTGCTCTAAAAAATTAAGCTTATTCATTAAAAAAAGGACAGATTAATGTTTCTAATAAATAATGTGAGCTTACTGAGTGTGAAGTATATTATTTTTTTAACTGATAGGGTTTAAATTAAAAAATAAACAGAATGGGCGCCTGCGTGGCTCAGTCGGTTAAGCGACTGCCTTCGGCTCAGGTCATGATCCAGGAGTCCCGGGATCGAGTCCCGCATCGGGCTCCCTGCTCAGCAGAGAGTCTGCTTCTCCCTCTGACCCTCCCCCCTCTCATGTGCTCTCTCTCTCTCTCACTCTGTCTCAAAAAAATAAAAAAATAAAAAATAAATAAATAAACAGAATGGACTGGAATAAATAAGATTCAATTTCATAAGGAATAATATAAAATCCTGCACTTAAGCTAATAAAAATCAACTAAGTATGTGAGGAGTCCTAGGTTCTGGACATTGATAGAGGAATCCCTGGGAGTTTCACTAGGCCAAACTAAATGTGAGTTAACTGCTTGATGTAGCTGCTAAGAAAAGTAATAGATTTTCTCAATAGAAGTATCTGGTCAATGGTTTTCCAAGTTTAGAAGACATAAAAATTATCCAGGGCACTTGCAAATAAATCTGATTTCATAAGTCTGAGGGTGGAGCTTGATAATCTGCATTTCTAGAAGGTACCTTAAGTGACAAAAGTGATGAGAAGAACTCACTGTGTATACTAGTACTGGCCACCTTTCATCTATCAAATATGAAAGAAAAGGCATTTTTTTAGTGCTCTGGACACATGAAGCATCTTCCTTAAAATTCTGTTTTCTGATTCTTTGATCTTAATCCCTAACAGCCTTAAAGTATATAATCTTTTAAAAACAAATTCCATTCAAGATGCTAAAACAATTAACATTCTTATACACATTAAAAAGAAAAAGCCAAAACAAAAAATAGTTTTGACACATACTGCGGTAAGCTTCAGTAATCTAAAAGATTTACTAATATGGACTATTAAAATCATTCTCTAACATACTAGACAAATGAGGAGCTTGTCATGGTATGATCAGAGAATTATTTTAGAAAAAAGTCACTGAACTCAGAAATCCACAAAAAACAGTTTAGACTTTTTTTTTTTAACCTACAATAACTGAGGCGAATTGATACCACAACTTGCTAAATTCCTCACTTAATCTTCGTTAATCAGGTAACAGTGATGAAAATAAAACACACCTTTCTTTGGTAATCTTTTGAAAATTAATGAATCAACTATTCTAAAATTCAAGGTACTCAATTTCAAAAACCTTTGAAGAACGTGTATCAGTCTCTTAGTCATGAGAGAAACAGAAAACAGCAGGTGAAGGGGGGAAAGAACTGAAGAGCCTGGTCCAGCACCACCCGAAGCATAGCTGAATAAATTCTCTCGCTGACCTAGTTCAGTGTAAGACAAATCACTGGAAGAGTAACGGAGCGCTAGCTTGACACCGATGACTGACATAAGCTACAGGTGATGCGGTGATGCAAAAAGCCATCACGCTGTCTCACTGTTTCCCACAAAGCTCAGGGGTTTCTACACTTCACAAACACATATCCAATGGAAGCACTTACCATGATAATCCCCATGGCTTGGTGGATTGGTTAGAATAATCTTCATGCAACTGAAAGGTGTATAGTCTGTCCTCTTGCCTTCCTTTCCGAAGCTATGACGGATATTGTAAGAGTAGCCTTTATCAAACTGATTGGAGGAAAAAGAGACAAAGTAAGCCAATACCGTACAATATCGTGTCAGCAGTGCCAGCTAGAATCAGAGCACAAAATGGTATTTTCTAGAATAAATTCAGCATTCATTGGCAGATGTACATATCATATACATCATTTGCGTCCTTTGTGTATAAATAAATTCTTTTAAAAGTGCAAATCTTAAGGGAAACAAATTTCTCAGGTAGAGACAGAGAATGTTTATATATGTTTACAGATGAGGATAATCCTTTCCTAAGAACAATCAATTGACCCATTTCTTGGTTTGATTCCAGAGACTGCCCTGGATATATATATCGCAGTTCAGTCTCTTCTCCACCCCCCATCCTAGTACTCTCTGAACTCATCTATCCTACCTATTCTACTTCTGAAATGCCTCCTGACATAATTAATTCCTTCCTCTGTTTCCTCACTACACAAAGCAAGAAGTAAGCAGATGTTTGATGAATGAACTATTGCAACTGTCTCCCACCTGAAATTCCTGATTCCATGTTTATAAAACCAGCTAACAGTATGAAAAGGACTTTGAAATGGGTGGGACAGAAAGAACACAGGAACTAACAACTATTGAAAAGCTCAGAATAGTGGGACTTAGCTGTCCAATACTTTAAGGAAAGTAAGAGAACCCAGATTAAGAGAGAGGAAAATACTGTATTATTTTGGGGGTGAGATTTTTAAATTTGAGGGTATAACGCACATATAATGAAATGCACAGATCTCAAGTCTACAGTTTTATTGATTTTGACAGATCCTTGTACCTATATAACCCATAACCCCATTAAGAGACAGAACATTTCCATCAAGCCAGAGTTCCCTGTGCCCCTTCTCAAGTCAACATTCTTCCCCTCCCTGCATACTCAGAAGCAATTACTGATGTGATTTTCGTCACCAGAGTTTTAACCATTCTACAACTTTATATAAATGGAATCATACAGTACATAGTGTTTTGTATCTCACTTCCTTCATGACTTTTTAGGTTTTTGAGATTTCTGCATGCTATTCATTATACATATTGTCAGCAATCTCTTTTGTTGAACTATAGACCCCAAGAGTTAAAACTAGAAATAGACAAGACCGTTTAATTCATGCTCTAACTAAAACCCCATTGTACTTATTTCTTATCACACTTCCTTGAGGCATTGACAAAGACGTTTTGCATTGACTGGAACATTCCAACCACCTAGCCAGAAAAGCCAAGAGCAACAGAATGCCTAGAAGACCACATCCCACATGTCCCCCTCCCTGCCCGTGATCAGGTGCTGAACACATACTGACCCCCACCCATGATCTCATGCTGACTGCTTTCTTGCTCCTACCTCCCTGAACCTTTATAAAACTTTATGCATCCATCTCACCAAGAAAGTTATTAAGGTTATTAAGACTTGAGCCTGCCACCACCCTGGCTGCTCCTCCCCTTCTCTTTTCCAAAACTTTGTCTCTTGAGTTATTGGCTTCTCTCGCAATGAGTTTATCCAGGTTTGTTCGGCAGCAGTGTTGGAAACCCAGCCTGGAACTATGCTTTCCATTTGTCGAGCCCTCTTAGTATTCCCCAGGATGCGGCAGTTGGCCATGGCAGCACACCAGGGCTTACCTGTTCACATCCTGAGTTAGGAGCTATGCTGGATTGATTGGTAACATTATCAGCAGTTTCTTCCTTTTACTGCCGAGTAGTGTTTCACTGTATGAATATACCAGATAGTTGATCTAGTCCTCTGTTGATGGATACCTGGACCTTCCAGGTTTTGGCTATTACAAATAAAGCTGCCAAGAACATTCTTGTAGATGACTTTTGTGGGCATATGTTTTCATTTCTCTTGAATAAACATATAGGAGTAGAATTGCTGCCAACAGTTTTCCAGAGTGGCCATACTATTTTATACCCCACTAGCAATGCAAGAGAGTTCCATACTCTCCTGAAAGTTCGGTGCTGTCTCAATTTTGTTCATTTTAGCCATTCTAATGGGTAGGTAGTGATATCTCACTTTACATTTCCCTGAGACTAACACCAGTGAGCACTTTTTCACAGACTTTCTTGGCTGGTGATATGCCTTATTTTGTAAAATGTCTGTTCAAATCTTTCTCCCATTTAAAAAAAATGGATTGTCTTCTTTGTAGGAATTCTTGGTATGTTCTCAACACAGCCCTGCTGTCAGATACAGGTGTTACAAATATTTTCTCACAGTCTGTGGCTTTTCTATGTATTTTCTTGATGTTATCTTCTGATAGGATGAGCAAATGTTTTTATTCTCATGAACCCTAATTTACCAACTTTTTTGATGGTAATGCTCTCAGTGTCCTAAGATAGCTTGCAACGATATTCTCCTATACTGTCCTTTAGAAGCAGTAATGTTTAAGCTTTAAAGTCAGGTCCTGATTCATCTCAAGTTAATTTCTTTTGTGTGTAGTGTGAAGTAGGAGTCCAGGTTGTTTTTCTAACCCCTGTAGGGGAGGGAGGATCTTTTTTCTTTTATCTTCCTAGGTTCATGGGCTGGGTCCCACGAATCAAAAGAATAAAAGACATTCACAAGAAAAAAAAACCAGTTTAATTACGTGTGTACATAAGCTCACTCCTAGCAGTCTTACAAAGAAATAGGACTTGAGGTAGTCCAAGGACTGAGGTTTACATACCATTTTAGGCTAAACAAAGGAAAAGGGATGCTGGGTGGGAGAGGCAAATTATGAGAAGGTGAGGGGAGAAAATGTACAGTAAATAAGGGCTGTATTGCTCTGCAGATGCATGCTATATGAATTTAATATCTAGTGCAGCCCACCCCCACCCCCGGCTTTTAAATGCCTACTTACTATACTCAGTTACTATCTGTAAAACTAATTTTGTGATCAGTCACCTACAGATTCTAAATACTTCTCTTTAACTCTTTAACGACAATTTAACTCTCAAGGTCACTGAAACATCATACATATTCTAACCAAAACCACACTCAAAGGAGACTAGGAGGCCCTAAAGGGTCCGGGAAGAAGAAAAAGCTAATAGATAATGATGTGGAGAACAAAGGCAAAAGAAATATAGGAAAAAAAATTAAACTTCCTTACAACTTACAATCCATTGACAAGTACCTGGGACAGGCAGAGTGACCTTCCTCAAGGAGCTCAACTGCTTCAATGTTAATACTTTGCTTAGAAGCAAAAGGTAACCTTAGCTTGACATTAGCCTTACCTCCAGGATCCTATAAAAATCCCTTTGGAAACTTCCTTTATTTCTACTCCCTCAAGATAGATGTTAGCAATCATCCTCCAAGAATATGCCCCACTGATACACATCTGAAGGGTCTCATGACTAAGGTTTTACTACAGTGTAATAAATGACCTTTAGCTCTTCAAGGTCCTGGAAACCTTGCTTCCCAATTCCTTAGAGACTTACTATCCCTGACCCCCTCCCAACTTGATAGTATATAATCAGCCACTCCTCACAACCCCAGTGCAGCTCTTTCTGCCCACAGGTCCTGTCCCGTATTTTAATAAAACCACCCTTTTTGCACCAAAAACATCTCAAGAATTCTTTCTTGACCATTTGCCTGGCTTCCGAACCCCAACATTTCACATCACTTAAGGCAGGGCTTTAAGTTAAATACCTGAGTTTAAATCCTGTCTTACCACGTGCTAGCTCTGTGACCTCGGGCAGGTTACTTAACCAATCTGTAAAGTTCCCTTATATATAAAAGTGAAGGAGTACTACTTAACAGATAAGAGTTGGTGTGGGGATTAATTAGCTCATTTTCATGAAGCACTTGGTATAGTATCTAGCACAGAATAAGTATTCAATACTTTAGAGTTATCATTACCTAGGTAGTCAGTTTTATTATTAACTAGAAAAAGCTATCTTAGGAGCACCTGGGTGGCTCAGTCAGTTGAGCATCCAACTCTTCATTTCAGCTCAGGTCATGATCTCAGGGTCATGATATCAAGCCCCACATCAGGCTCCGCGCTCAGCAGGGAGTCTGCTTGGGATTCTTTCCCTCTCCCTTTGCCCTTCCCCCAATCTTGGGCACAGGACTGAGCGTGCCCTCTTCACAACCCCACCAAAATAAATAAATAACTCTTTCCAAAAAAAAAAAAGGAAGAAAAAGCTATCTTAAGTGGGTCAGATCTGGTGTGTTATTTAATACTACTTAAATTATTTACATGTTTTGCCTCCAGTTTCCTCATCAGAAAAACTTGGAATCTAGTTACTCCCTCTCTTTATAGGGCCTTAGGAAAAAAAATCAGTTATGCAATTTCAAGTCTGTACCACAGCTGGAAGGCATTGCTGCTATTACTATAATCCAGAAAATTACCTCCTATGGTGTACTAAATATTTCTTCTTCTGCTCTGTAAGAGTTAATTCATTTCTCATTGGTGACAACTTTTCACGGGTTTATGAGGCAGCAAGGTTTTAGAGAGATAACCCAGATTTTGGTTCTAACTCTGCCACCTACTAGCTGAATAATATCAGGCAATTATAAATTACTTGTCTGTTTTTTCATTTTTAATATTGTAATAATGAGACTATACTTTGCTCTATAGAAAGCAATTTGTAAACTGTAAAATGCTAAGTATACACTACAATTATGCGCTAATTATTTGTATAAAATTTGCATAAACTTGTTTTACCATGTTTGAAAAGTGAAATGTTAAAAATAGTTTCCATTTTATATTCAAGTGTATTTCTGAATACTCCTGTGACTTCACTTGAAAAAGTTTGAACACACATTATATATATTTTGAAGGATGCCGGCATATACCACCCCAAAATATGCTTCCTTGGTGTATGGATTATTTTCAACTAAAGGCCACTGAGAACCAGCAGATGCCAGAAAAGCTCTAAAAAGAGCCCACAGTTTTCCCTTCATAAAGGAAATTTCCATGTGTAATCTCCCACTCCCTACCAAGAAGAAAACAACTCTTATCATTGGAGAAGCCACAGACTTAAAACTGCATAACAAAGCTTACTAAATAACCCTTGTTTACCATACTTTTTCCAATCAACTTCTTAGAACTTGCTCCCTTCACATGCCAAGAAGCGCCAAACCCCTTTCTTCTGTTTAGCCTACTACCCCTTTGAGTTACTCATTTCTGGGTGTTCCCAAGTGTATGAGCCAAACTTCTAGTTTTTCTCTCCTAAATCTGTCTTATGCCAGGCTAATCCACAAGCCCCACCTGGAGAATTTAAGAATAAAGAAAAAAGATTTTTTTTCCCCTGCTCTCCATAGTTTCAGTGGTAAGAGTGGGACACGTTTTCCATCTTCACACCCTAATCCCCTTCTCTGAATTTATGGAGAACATTTTCAGTTCTAGACCCCAAGGTATGCTGATTTTCTTTCCCTCAAATTTCCCCTGAGGCAGGATCAAGCTAAAATCTTAAAATTTTGATCGAACTATGTTAGAATTTTTTTTTTAAAACTAGTGAAATGCCAAGATCCACAGAAAAAGTATTAAATGGACTGATCCTATATTATCTGATAAGGTAACTGATTAAGCAGATCACTTTCAGTAAAGCCAGTGTATATCAAAGATCATCAAAAAACCTGTCATAAGCATCAGAGGAAAATGGAAAGCTATCTGTTCAGGAATGCAGGTGAGGTGTGGGCTAGTGGGTTTGTCTTTTTCATATTTAAGGGCTATACCCAAATGACTCAGAAAACAAGATTTGAGGGTCACCCGTGACCTGGGACTGTGTGTGATCTACATAATTCTGTTATCTGTTCAGTCAGATATTAAGAACATCATTTCTAAATTCCTAATGGGCAATTTAGTACAAATGCACTACTGCTATTAGCAATAAAAAACAAAGTAATACTTAGTGATATCTCAATAATAATAGTTTAGATTTCTATAGATCTTTAGCAGTGACAAAATGATACTTCTTAGACCTTTTACTACCTGTAAGGTATAGAAATTAGGTAGATCTCTCTCTTTTATAAATGAGCCAACTAAGGTTTCAAGAGGTTGAGTGAATAGTTACTTCAATTACTTTGTAGAAAAACTGGCATTAAAATCCTAGTCTTCTACTTTCTAGAAAATACTACAAAATTATAAATGGAGCAAATGAATAAGTAAACAGGCAAGTGTCAGTTATCCATGGCAAACATTCAGCTAGCTGTAGGCTACTTCTCTGCTCTCAGCCGCTCTAGGGCCAGTACAAAATCACACTGACCCAGAGTTAAACAAAATGCTTCTGATTCTAGTAAAAACCTGAGAAGAGTACCTACTCTCCAAAGAAATAGTAGCTGTAACGAGCCATTCGCATGATTTACCTGGTTTTTAATCTACCATGATTTTAGAATAAAAAATGGCAAATTTGAAGTTAGATATTACTGGAATGAAGAAACACTAGTGTTTGCACACGCTTTCAAATTACCAGGCACACTTGATATTCTTCCTTCTACAATCTAGCTGGGGACATGACAATGAACTGGAATACAAAGAGCTGAGAAAAGAAAGTATGAAAATGGACATAAATGAATGCAGGACACACCACTGTTGATTTAACTGGCAACTTATTTAACAATCTGGAGCTTTGGCAAATTTAGCTTCCTTATCAGAATCAAAATTTAAAGAGCTGGAACAGGTTTTAGACATCAACTCGTGCAGCCATTATTATACACAGAAAAGCAAGGAATGAGAGTCTAAGTTTTAGAGGAGGTAGGCAAAGAACCTTAGTCCCTGCACTGCCTATTTCAGGCACCTCTCATTCACTTCTGTAAACCTCCTGCCTAGCACAAAGCCCAGCAAATTGCATTTGCTCACTAAATGCTTACTAGTCTTAACTGTTAAAAGTCTTTCTTGTACTGTATGTTCATTGGGCCGACCTCACAAGAGGACTGAAGGCTCATCTTGTATTAATTACAATGTTAACTCTGAGCAACAAGGAGATTTAGCAAATTCCTATCACAACACATTGTAACTGTTTAACATATTGTTTCAATAGAGGTCTCAACAATTCCATCTGGAGGATATGGTCTGGGGCACCTGCCTGGTAAATTAAAAGGTAACCTTACATTTTAACTGGGTATCTGTTCAGCCAAGTGTGCTGATCTTAAGGAAAGGTCAGATTAATGATGGAATTTTCACCATCTCCCCCAGAATGCTTGTTTTAGAAAAGTCTACTTTATTCACTGATATGAGTTAGTGGTATTCATGTCACTGAATGCCACTAACATAACAGTGCATGCAAATGCATTAAGATTCCAAATACAATTTTCCAAAATTTGAAGACAAACCATAGACAATCCTTCATTCAATAAAGCAAAAGCATTTACTGAATCACATTCTTACAGCCTAAAAAACTAAATTTAGTAACCCTTAAGAGGTGAGCAATTTAATCGCTATCACACTGGTAGGGGAAGAGCCAACATAAAACAAATTATCACCAGAAAACCACAGGAGCAGGCTGACTGATGTAGAATGCTCTAGTCCAAGATGAGTTGGCTCAGCTTGAATAAATTGGTCTTTTCACTCGCTGAAAACAAGAGAAGCAAACTGAAAACATCATCCGAGCCTACAATCAAAGAACTACACAGAAGTTAGCTGATGAGAGCTTCTAATCTCCAAGGGAAAGGCTGCCTCTTCTTCACAGATACAGGAATTGATTTTTACAAACATTTTGAAGTAAAAATTAAATGTACATTTATTTCACTTCTGCCAGATTAGTTTCATCCTATTTACTCATTTTCTCAGACATTCTGTCAAATTTTTTAATAGTTTACTTTTCTACATTTCCTTATCTGGCAACTTTAATCCAAAGCAAGTATTTTCTAGAACTAAATTTCTACTATGATAGAATTTTAAAGAGACATTTTAAGATACCATTTACAGCCCAGTATATATATTATATGTAACACAAGTCTATGTTTTTGAAGAGCTACCAAGATAATCACTAAAATATAGTTCCCAAATCCTACAAATCTTTAGAAATATATATATTTTTATATAGACATTTAAATGTTGATATATATTGATATATTTCAATACATTTCTGGATAAAGATTCAGAATTGTCACATATTCTTGGTGGTGTATGCCTTTTATCAACATGTATTTGTCCTATTTAATCCTTTTCTCCTTGTACTGCTATTTTGTTTAATACTACCACTCAATTTTTTTGCTTCTGCTTGCTGGTATTCCCCTCCCCATCTTTACTGTCAATCTTTCAGTGTCAGAATGTTTTAAATAAATAGCAAATGGGTAATTGGTTACCCATGACCACCCTCTAGTGGTTACTCATAGCATATTAAAATACACATTTTTCTATCAATGTCAAAAATGAATCAGATTCTCTACAAAACAGACAAGAACTTTAGCACACTTTTACTTCCATCATAATTACAAAATCAGCTCCAAAATAACTCTAAAAATGAACTGCTAAAAGGATTAAATGATTTTCTCAAATTCACAATAATATAGTGAAATATGTCACTTATTAGATTACATGTCATCTTCTAGTCATCTAAGTTTGACTACATAACAGATGACCAAAAGAAAAAAATCCCTTTTAAAAGCTAGCAATAACTGACAGAAAAATATGCCACGAAAGGACAAATGGCATGAGATAAAGTTTTAATGTACAGTGACAAGCTAGATTATTCCTCTACAATTTCAGGGACAAAGAGAAGATCTCTTGCCTCCTGTTGTAGGCAAGTGTTTTGTCTCTCTTCTAAAGATTACGAACCAACAGTTCCCAATTGGTGAGACTAAATTCTCTAAGGCTGGATCTGAAGGAGATCAAAGGGAAATACACAAAATATATCAAAAATTAGAAAAACGTATGTTGGGTGAGGGTGGCAAATTTATTTACTTATTTATTTTTTAGGGGTTTACAAGGCTTTTTGGAGAGCTGGTTGATTCTAAGACTAGGGCAGGGAAATGACAACATGAGCCTGGAGCATTTTGTGTACCAGAGAAGAGGTGCTTAAAAAGAGGATGGGGGCATGTCAAAAGGGCACTGGAACCAAACTGAAAGAGCTCCCAATGGCCAAAGCTGGAACAATATGAGCAAGAAAATAAACAATAACAGCATGGAATTATAACTCATAGAATGAAATGTATAATTCACAAGGTGTTCATGAGTACATACTGATATAAATAACTGAAAAAATAAATGGGGGAGAAGGGACAGCTTTTCCTTATAGAAGGATTGCAATTAATAAATGTAGAAGGATAGGGAAAGAGAAAATAACCATTAGAACACCATACTAATAATAGTTGCAGGCAAGATCCACTGAGGGATGCTAAAATTAGTGGGGAAACAGAATATTTAGATAGCCTAAAAGTATCTCCCCCAAGACATTTTGAGGAGAAAATAGTTAACTCTATTGTAGAGAAACCCAGCAGATACCACCTTAACCAAGTAATCAAGGCTAATGTCACCAGTACTAAGTTATGATGATATTATATGCCCAAGGTATCTCCTATAGTATCATTTTAGGAGCTATGACAACTAAACACAATGTGCAATCCTGGATTGAATCTGGGAACAGCAAAAGGACAGGCGTGAGAAAACTGGTGAAATCTGAATAAAGACTCTAGTTAATACTGTACCAATGTTAATTCATTAATTTTGATAACTGTGTAACAGTTCGTTAAGGCATGAATGAATTTTAGGGGAAGCCAGGTGAAGTGCATATGAA
The DNA here is from genome assembly GCF_037043125.1 of Eumetopias jubatus. Lineage (NCBI taxonomy): Eukaryota > Metazoa > Chordata > Mammalia > Carnivora > Otariidae > Eumetopias > Eumetopias jubatus. The sequence goes on from NW_028274812.1 coordinate 94,124,857, forward strand.
ACTCAGTATGATTTTTGCAATTTTCTGTAAGTCTAGAATTTTTTCAAAATAAAATGTTTATATACCAGGCAATGGACTAGGCATAACACAGATGATCTCATTTGATTGTCCTAATGACCCTGCAAAATTAGTATGGTTATCCCTATTTTACAGTCTGGAAAACTGAGACTTTAAATGATTGAGTGAAATGTTCAAATGTACACAGTAAAGGGTGCCAAACTGCAACCTTTTTATGACTTGCTCAAAGTCCACATACTTTCTACCATGTTATGATAAACACATGTAAAAACAGCAAAAGCTATTTTCAGAACTTAGTGGTAATTTTCAATTTGCTTAAAATCTGAGGTATTCAGCAAACAAAGGCTTTCTATCAGAATAATTAAAGGCAAATTATTATCTATTCAAGTAAAGCCATTTTAATTTACTGTAACATCTAGCAAGTCATGCCCAACTCTACAAATAACAGCACACTGTTATGCTTCCCAGTATGAAGTATAAGGAAGGTTGATTTGTTACAAGGGTCAATGTCAACAGGCATCGTTTTTTTCTCATATAATTCAAAGATTTCTAGCACAGGGGTTCTTCGCTGGCTCAGCTGGTAGAGCATGTGACTCTCGATGTCAGGGTTGTAGGTTCAAACCCCGCATTGGGTGTAGAGATTACTTAAAAAATAAAATCTTAAAAAAAAAAAGAATTTCCAAAGTTATCTAGTATAGAAAACTTAAGTGAACTTATCTTGGCTTTCTGCCTTGGAACATTATACCACTTACCTACACATAACCAACATATAAATTTATTATTTAATACAAAAGAGCTGCCTATCAAACTCCAGGGAACTATATTCATGACAGAGGAGAAATATTTTCCCTTTACGTTGATAAGTTACTCACAGGCATCACAGTAAGGATAGGTTACTTCACCTTGCGAATTATGACAAAGAATCGGATTAAAGTCTCAAAGCAAAGTGGCTGCTTTCTTATAACTAAATTGAATTATTGATGGACTGTTCTTAGCAATGCAGGAAGATGGCTCTACCAAGGGAAGGCTATGTAAACTTATTGTATAGCTTCAGGTTATCTATTTGCTTCTCAACTTTGATGTGATATCTCATTAAGAAACAGAATTTATTTTGCCATGCTAGTCTTTCAAATGAACTATATATACATCAGGGACATGCTAACAAAAAAGGATGACAAGACAAGCCAGGAAAATGCTTTGTTTTTTTTTTTCAATTTCATCAACTTGACAGAAATTTAAAGCATATATTTTTAAATACTAAAAGATGCTTTCAATAGCCTAACAAATGTCTTATATATTCATTCATGAGGATTTAATTTAAAAATTAATATGTCAATGCTATATCATAATGAACACAGACAAAAGAACAGTTGGCTCCCCTGCTGAGGCTCAATCTGCCTGTTGAGCAAAGACTAAATCGCATAGTTTGATACATTCCAAAACAAAGGTTTTTGGTTTTTGTTCAAAACAAAATTTTCTAGTATCTTAAACGAGAAAAACAAAAACAAAAGCCACCTGGATTACATTAAACTATGAATATGAAAACTATTATCTATATTTTTATAACAACTCTCATCCCACAAGAGTGAATTTTCAAACCACTTGGTAATTATTATCTCATCTATTTTCACATCACTGAAGTATGTAAAAAGTTAACTTATATTTCCTGATGGATAGTTCCTCAATAGCAAATCTGAAACTCCAATCTAGCTCTGTAGATTTCCTATCCAGAGCACATTCACTGAGTCGTAACAGGTCTCAGCTATTTACCATGTGTAGTGAAGGATACAGAATAGCTTGTCGCAATGTATTAGAAAGAGCAAATACATCATAGTTGTGTTTAGCAGTCTACCAGGCTCCATTTTCATGTCTGAGTACATTTTAAAATTCAATAGATAAAAATCACCATTTGGTGCTACAAAAATTACTGCCTTATTTATTGGCTCTATTATCTTGATAGACACAGAAGAAGAGAGGTCTTGGGCTAAGTCATATATATTCATGATCCTACTAGCTGTGATTTCTACCTACAAAGCAAGTAAAATCTAGGTGCACTGTTTATTCACCAGTAACTTGGTTTTGAATACGTTTGGATGCCTATTTGGCATCCAAGTGGAGATGCAGACTAGGCAGTGGTTGTACTAGATTAAGAGAGGTCTGGCTGGAGAACCCATGAGAATGCCAACCCCATGAGGACAAGGATTATGTCTATTTTGTTGACTTCTATGCCTTAGCTCCTACAATGCCTGACACATGCCAGTGGCTCTGTAAATACGAAATGGGACCAGATGCAACTGCCATGACATTACATATTTCTGATCTACATAAATGGTAATTTCATATGGTTCCACCTAATACTCGTAGAATGAATGATACACTATAACTTTTCATTTCACAGTCTCGTAGATGTAAGCTAGAAAATTTACTGTCTTTCAGAAAAAGAGTTTGGTAACTGCAGGAAACCAAGGTTGGTCCTTGCTCCTTTTGAGTCATCTAGGGTCTCGGGCTCCCGCTTCCTGCCTAGTGCATTACAGGCACTGAATAAACATTTATTGGTGTGGTAGTGATGCTGGTAATTACCTTTCTCTAATATTTCCTGTAAGCAGTTATTGGAAAATTAAAGGTAGCCACTTGTAAATTATAGAAGCAGTTGACTGAATACATTTGCAATCTCCTTTTCAGTACTATAATCACCATTTTATAGCTAAAATAACCAAGGAACAGGAGGATTATTTCTCTAATGCCACAGCAGAAGGGTGGAGAAATGAACTCCAAGTCCCCAAGTTCACTTTCCTGCTCAAGTGATCACAACCTGTCTCTATCAGCAACTACACAGAAATATACATGTGTATGTACAGGTATGCCCTATAGTATCTAATTACATTAAGGGAATCCCCCCTTAATTTAACTTTTTTCTATGTTATACCACATTTAAAAACTTTTGAAGAAAAATCCAATTGCTTAAAATTTACCTGGAAAGTTACCTAGGTAAATTATCATGTGAAATACCTCTCCTCCTGAAACACACACACACCCAATATCATCTTTATTTTTTTTAAGATTTTATTTATTTATTTGAGAGAGAGAGAGCACAAGAGAGGGGAGGGGCAGAGGGTGTAAACAGACTCCCCGCTGAGCACGGAGCTGGATGTGGGGCTGGATCCCAGCAGCTACCTGAACCAAAGGAAGACGCTTAACCAACTGAGCCACCCAGGCGTCCCCCCCCAATATTATCTTTAAAAGACATATGAATAATGTTTCAAAACTTACCATACTGCTACAAAAAATTTCTTGAGAGGCTCTTTTTCAGTTTATCACATCATAAACTAAGCATTTACTAGAAATTATCATTGTCCATTCTGTTTTACAAAGAAAAGCTGTTTCTGAAATAAGTCTTAGTATACATTAATTCAAACTTAATGACTTAAGTGACAAGGTAATAATAAAAAATAAAACTGGGATAGCTGTGAAAATCCAAGCATGGTGCTCTAATATGACAACTTCTAGGATCACAAGTCCACTAGCCACTTAATATGTAGATTAATTTTCTTTAAAATTCAAAAGCTGCCTCTGGTGTCCTATAGAGCATACAAATGAACAGAACAGTAATGAGAAACATAACACACATAAAATTACAGGAATAATAATATTTTGATGTGCGGCTTTAAAGAATAATTTGCTGAATACTAATAATCCCCAAATCAAGTTGATATACCTAATTTGTTTTTAAAAAAAGAAAAGCACAGTATCACTTTTGAAACCAAAGCCGTAGCAGATAACAAGAAGTCTTTCACCAAAGAGGTAAATTAGATGATTTATATAGATGCTAAAGAATGTGCTTTATTTTAGAATACTAAACCATTCAAATTTCACAAAACATGCTGCTCTGACTTGTGTTAAGCAATGAATGAATGTCCCCCGTCAAGTGGTTTGGATTTCTCTTCCTTAGCTGTATTAAATCCAATCCAGACAGTGATTGTCATAGCAGGGACCTCTCTCTATCCCCTTAAACCTCTCTGCCTTACGCCCACTATCCCTGACAGTGAGGATCTTCAAAAATTATGAATTAAATTCTACAGGTATGCACATAAAATTGCATATAAATGTATAATGAACTGTTAAATCTCAACTCCTTAAAGGTTCAAAGGATTATTATCTACTCCTCCCTTCTGCTATGAAAACATCACGTCCCATAAACCTGCAAAACTAAGCTACCTGACCAACAAGCACAAGCTGTTTAGCTCCTAAATTGAGGTGATACAACGTGCAAAAGGAAAGTCACCTTAATTCCACTCAGGGAAAAAGAAAAAAATGCACTAAAACCCATCACTCTCGGCTGAGCCTTCATTAAATATTGAAACAAGTACTCTCAAATTCTATGGTTTTGGCTGCTACTCAACTCTACTCCATCCAGCTGGGGACTGAACAAAGCCCAGTAAAAAAGGAGCTTTAATCTGCCGTTTCTTCTCGTTTTGCCATACTACACTGACAGCATCTTGTTTATTAATTAATCTTTTTCTCTTTAAAGAAATAGACTTTAGAGTTCTACACTGGACACTGGAGAAAGAAGGCAAAAAATAAAATGCATGGTTTAAAGAAAATCTAGGTGTTAAAGACTCTAGTTAGAGATGCAGAATATTCACAAATGATAAGATCAATATAAAGAAACATTTTAACAAATACAAAGCAAGATGTTAAGAATTTAACACATCCAGGAGTGACACAGAGGCAGGACAGGGGTGGCTGCAGTTCTACAGATTACATATAAATCAAGATGGCTCCATTCTGGTGACTCAGAGCTCATTCATGGGCACTGCACATTTCCACTCATCCCCTAAGGAGATGAGGTTATAAGTTTAGTCTTTAGAAACCATGAACCCAGCTAATAATGACGAATTTGCTGGACTCTCCAAAAACAATGTTTGGTTTTGTGAACCTGGTTTTCATTGTGTTTCTTGAGAATGCATTCATTGCTATTTGTTCTGTCTAATAAGAGTCAGGGTAGGGAGATCACAGAGGAAAAATAACCCATCATTTTTATTCATAGCCTTATTTATTATGGAGGAACTTTTTCACTTTAATAATAATTTAAAGAAGATAGGTCATTTCTGGTTTTGCCATCTTGTAAGTCAGAGTAATAACATAATAACTAAGTTTATGCAAAATTTTTTCACAGAAATGACGAGTTTTCTAAAGAGGAATGATTGAAAGGTAAAAAAAAAATGAGAAAATGTCTTTCATGTATTTTTGACTGGGTTTTCAATACCTTAATACAAGACAACTAGAGGGACACCAGGACTCTCTATTACTTTATCATTATGTAAATCAAATAGATTTTCTTTTCCAATAAAATTCTATGTGTAAACTGCCACTGTGAATATCTTGCAGGCAAAAAAATTATAGGAACGATGCCAGTTTGATGGTTAAGTTCAATTAAAAAAAAATGCTCCTCAGCTTTATAATCTGAAGATAAGAAACTTATACGCTTTCCTCAAATCTCTTGCTAAAAATTGATGACTGATATGAACTATATCTTCTCACAGCTCATGAAGCAGTGATTCCAAAAATCAAATCATACTTATTTTTTCTACAATATATATGCCAAAAGTTATCTGTTTAGTTACAAGATTAGATCTACTTTATGTGAGTAAAAAAAGTTGAATCACTTTTGCTAACGAAAACACCCACATTTTTTTACAACAGTCTTCAAAAACTATCATGAAACTGGACATTCTGAGAACATAAGTGGCTACTGTGAATTACAGAATATGAATCTGCAATCATAGTAGTACACCCTAGCTCCTAATTATCACATAGGACAAGATTTTCAAACAAAATTTTTAATGCTTTTCATTTTTCGAACAAAATTCTCAATGCTTTAATTCCAATCATGCAATTAATTCAATTACAGAAAATATGTTGAGTGCAAGGTTTATTTTTCCCCTAAATGAACTGCAGTTTTTATAGGCAGAAGGCTGGCAAGAAGCTTTACAGTTCATCTAGGACATGCTGGAAAGCCACTTAAAACCTTTTCACTGTAATTCCTAGAAAGGAATCAACTCTTCCACTGTTAAATACCCAAGTACTTAACAATCAGAAAAATTATCTTAATGTTAGAATAACAATGCTGTTTATAACCAAGAAAAAGCCTCAAAACACAGAGAATTGTGATGCCAAGATTACTGATACTGAGTAGGAAAACATGATCAAGTTCATGAATTCTATAAGGAAATTAAAGACATTTGTTAGATGATCACAAAAGAAATAAATCATTTTCCACCATACAATACAAAGGATCAAACCAAAAAGCTGAAACAAAGGCATCTGGCTTGTACTATATAAACCTATATAAAACAGATTTTTTTTTAAAGTCTTATAGACAGCTCTTTCATATCAGTTAACTTTGATTCCCAACATTTTCCCAGACAAGTGTTTCTATTACTTTAAGATTTTTTATTATGTTACATTAATCACCATACATTACATCATTAATTTTTGAGGTAGTGTTCCATGATTCACTGTTTGCATATAACACCCAGTGCTCCACGCAGAACGTGCCCTCTTTAATACCCATCACCAGGCTAACCCATCCTCCCACCCCCTTCCCCTCTAGAACCCCCAGTTTGTTTCTCAGAGTCCACAGTCTCTCATGGTTCGTCTCCCCCTCCGATTTCCCCCCCTTCATGTTTCCCTTCCTTCTATTACCTTTCTTAAAGATGTCACCATGGCTCAGCAGCTGCCATGGTGAGTTAACCAACTAAAAGATGGTTTCTCATGCACACACAACTCATTTCCACATCCACACGGAAATAATGGGCAAGAATAACTAAGAGAGTTAACCAAAGACTGAGAACTGAAATGAAAGCTGGAGGTTTCTGAATTCACCTTAGAATTCACAGACAGGATTTGAACTTCAATATATAAATTTCTCTCATTTAATCTTACTTTTACTTCTTCAACTTTATATTCAATTTCTATTTTTTAAACAAAGTCTGAGTAATGAAAACAGATGAGAGTATTCAGAGAGAAAGGAAAGATCTTAAGTATAAATTAAATCTAAGCTTAGAAATTTACATAATTATTAATGTTTTGTTTTCATTTTTTACTTAATGTTGCAACACTGATTTTAGTTAGTCCTATTACCTTAAAAAAGAAAATTATTAGAATTTGACACTCTCCACAAATACCACATGCTGTCAACATTCACAACTTCCTCCTCCTACCAAAAGGGCCATTACTTTCTTGCATGTTATTATGCATGAAATGAGTATTCGTTAACTATCTATAATTCTTTAAAGCAAGTAACAACAACAGCTACCATGCACAGAGCACCTACATGTGCCTGGCAGTGTGCTGGGCACTTGGCAGACATTGCTGCTACTTACAAGAACCAATGCAAAAAAAAAAAAAAAAGAACCAATGCAAAATAGTGATTATTATTCCCACATACAGATGAAGGCACAGAAATACCTTGGGGAAGGTAGCCTTGACCAACATCATAAAACGAATCTAGTCAAATCTTTATAGACCCAAACAATCATCACTGTGCTTTCTCTCATAACCAATATGGTTTATCCTAACTTTGATGCACTAATAATCTGTACTTTGGAAAGAATTCTCACTCCCAGGAAACTTACTTTAACCTTTGATCCTCACAAAAAAAAGCAGGTATAATTTCCTTCCCTTTGGGGGAAGAAAAACAGAAGCCCAAAATGGTAATTTTTTTTTCAGAGCTCCCTAGACAAGAGGCAAGAGCCTTGTCTATGACCGCTGGCCTTCAGATCCAGCGTTCTTTCCAACACTGGAGCCTTACCAGAAATTGAAAAGACATGTATGTATCTGCATCGAAGTACCTGACAGGCACACCTCCTTGAAGACTCTGAAAGCTCCCCAATCTTCACATTTAATCACATAGTTGTTCACCATTTTTACTATTCCCTTAATGTCTTTGCAAGAATAGAAAGTAATACATTTTTCTTTATTTGAAAATCGAAACTGTTTAAATTAAAAAGCTATGATTACTGCTAATTTTATTCTATTTAATCAGAACATTCTACAATAGCGTTTCATTTGCAAATACAGATTCTAGAGCATGTAGTAAACAAGTAATACTGGAAAGCTGGTTCAGCGAATAAACAGTGTTTTCTTTCATAAAATATTAATACAGGCCTGCAAACCTGTAGTTCTGCCCATGGTATCACTTCCTACCTCTGGCTAAGTGATACGGTTTCACATAAATAATGGGGGAGAAGACTGATAAAAACAGTTAACTCCTTACAGTAATAAGACCAAGTTACTTACTGCATTTGGGTCACATCATAACGAATCACATTATTGGTCACAGACACATGTGTCTGTGTACGTCTACATCTAAAAATGGGACTAACTGCACCCATTCTGATTCATATGGTCAAATACAAAGCATTTTCAAATATTCAGAAAAATCTTAAATGAGGTATTACACATACCTACAGCAAACTGTCCTTTTGAATATGGCTCAAAAGATACTTGACAATTCAAGCAATAAACAATGAAAAACCTTTCCTAACACTGTACAACAAATTGGAGAAGAAATGCCTATGAACAAATAGGAATAGTCTATGATCAAACCAAATGCATATACATATTTTCATTCAGTCTTAAAATGCCAACTGTAAGGAAATAATGCAAAATGAGAAGGTTATAAGCAGATTTCACATCTGGAAAATTACAATTATGATTTCCACTGCTTTAAAAAATGATGAAAATACTCTGCTGGAAAGATCCTTTAAAATTCGTCTTTAAAAGTCCTGCAAATATGACAAAGAAATGATTATAAACACAACCTAAATATGGTGATACCATCTCTCACACTAACAGGTAGAAAATGGATAAGGGGAAAAAAGGCAGTGCGTGTTTTGCTTTTCCCACATACTACACAATAAAGTATTTTATGTCCTGTTGAAAATATGACAATACATTTGATAGCTTTTCCTACTGTGCTCAAAGTTTTAAGATTCCAAAAAAGTTTTCCTCACATTAAGAAATTCAAACATAAAAAAATCTAAAATGCAGAGCATTCAGATTACAGGCATCTTTTCAACCACTATCCACCAATTCACTAAATAACTAATCCTATGTATGTAACTAAAAATTTAAAACAAGGTTTCTCTGCAGTTACAACTGTTATAGAAATGTAGCATCCACACTTTCATTCTTTAGAGTCAAGCTATTTCTTAGGTTTTCATGTAAGACCACCAAATACTGACCTGCAATCAAACTTTTAGCATCAACAGAACAACATCATGCTGTTAGGAAAACAATTACTATGTTATTTTGAATGTTTGGTTTGGACGGCTAGTAGAATTAAAAGTGTAGCTATGAAAAAGTTCTATTTCCGAAAAGCTAAATGATACTGAGTGCTTATTATATGCAAGGCACTGTTCTAAGCCCTTGACTTGTATCAACTTCATTGAATTCTTACAACAACCCTTTAAGACAGATAAGGAAACTAGAGCATGTAAAGATTAAAAAACTTGGCAAAAGTCAGGTTATAGGTGCTAAGTGGTAAGAACAGGAATTTGAATCCAAGCAGTTTGATTCCTAAGCATTCGATTGCTCTAGAAAACTATCTCTGCCGTTTATCAGATAAAACTACTTACTCTCTTTATTCAGAGGAGGCGGTGGGAAGAGACAGAAAGGAAATGGGGATTATCCTAAATCACTCTACTTCTCATCCTTTAACTTCTGAACCAAAAACTTGGGATGCCAGTCCACTGGCTCCCACTGGTGTTGCGTCTGAGATAACCAGAATTGGTAAAAAACTTCGGTTTTGATTCTGAGCTAAGTTTATGACTTCAAGCGATTCATTTAATCTTTTGGGACTCAATCCCAATCTATAAAATGAGATTCAAAAATACTGCCTTCCTTACGAACTATATTTTTCAGGGTAACCAAATACCCAAGATGATTAGGGAACGTTCCTTCAGAAGAATTCCAGCCAGTAAGCGTAGAAGTGAAAATAAGATAACTGATTTGGGAAAGATGATTCAGTGGATAAAAACATTAGATGAAAAGTTGAAGGGGAGCTTTACAATGGAGGCTCTGGATACTGATAAGCCTCCTGATATGACAATACGAAAAACAAGGTACCTCTTATGTAGAACTCTTGCCAAAAAGGTTGAACCTAAATTTACTTAAGTCTTTACGGCTAACTTCACTTACAAGTAAAATGGAAAATATGGTAACAAATGACACCACAGGAAGCAAACAAATCTAGAATGTGAAACACTCTATAGAACTGGCTAATTGCTTCATGGAGCTACAGACTGAAAACAAACAAATAAGCAAAAAAGGAAAAGAAAGAAAAGGGGACATTAAGTAAAGGATTACTAGAAGAAACTTAGGAGACAACAGCCAAATGTAACATATGACTAACATTTAGTTCCTGGTTCAAACAAATCGGGTTTTAAAAATATATATTTTTAGGCAACTGGGGAAATGTGGACTTGGCCTGGATAACAGATGTTATCAAAAATTATTGTTAATTCTGCCAAGTGGTAAGATAATGGTATTAGAGTTATGTAAGAAAATGCCCATATTTTCTAGACATACATAATAAGGTATGCGGGCATCACAGGACATAGTCTGAAACTTACTTTGAATTACTTCAGCTAGGGATGCCTGGGTGGTTCAGTTGGTTAAGTGTCTGCCTTTGGCTCAGGTCATGATCCCAGGGTCCTGGGATCGAGCCCAGGATCGGGCTGCCTGCTCAGTAGGGAGCCTGTTTCCTCCCTCTGCCTGCAGTTCCCCCTGCTTGTGCTCTCTCCCTGACAAGTAAATAAAGTCTTCAAAAAATATATATATAAATAAAATACGTCAGCTAAAATACAAAGAATTAAAAAAAATAAAAATAAATAAAATTCAAATAAAAAGTGATAAATAAATGAAACATGGAAAACACTACTAATTGGTGATGATACATATGTGATTTGTTTTTGCATGTTTGAAATTTTTCATAATGTAAACATTTTAAGAAGTATTTTCTCCATCTGTCTCATAAGCCACTGTGAAGATCACCGATCAAAAGTATATAAAAGTAGCTAAAATACACAAAAGGCGTTTGATGAACGTCAGGCTGGAAAACAAAGAAAAAAATTAAGGAATCCATGTTCTAAATTAGGAGTCTGTAAACTAGGTCCAGCCCACAGGACAAATTCAGAAAGCTGCCTGTTTTTGTTAATAATAATACAGTCTCACCCATTTGGTTAGATATTACCTACTTTTGCTTTCATGCTACAGAAGCAGGGTAAGTGCAACAGAAACCATACGCTCCACAGAGTCAAAAATTTTTACTATCTCTTCCTTCAAAGAAAGGCCACTTACTCCTGTTCTAAATTCCATATTTTTATTGTTTCTTTGGGAGGAAAGCTGGCCTCAAAAGATTTTCTGAGCCTTACTCCTTAGACTTTACCATGGACTTCCCTATGCTAGCCTCTCACAAATAAAAATAAAACCACCCACAAAGTAGGGTTTACTTTTTTCTATATTAAGTGAATAAAATCATTTCATAGCTTCAAGAGGTAGTTGCTACCTTTAGTAGATTTAGTAGCCCGCTACATCTAGAAGGTTTTAATAAAAGTAAACAAACAAGCCAAAAAAGCAGAGGTAAAAAAATTAAAAATATCTATTATTATGATTTTACTTCCAAGTTCCCTCAGTTTACTAAAATAGCCGGACGGAAACAGTATATTACATGTTTTAACACATTATAACCAAAGGGTGTTTTTGTTTAGAAAAGGAGGGAAGGAGAGAGGGAGGAAACATATACACAAACAATGCTGGGAATTTCCTTCTTATGAATCCAGGAAAGAACACTATAAGCCCATGGGCCATTTTTCCTAAACTATAAACTTCTGTATATTTTGGATTAATAGTTTAAACACATTCTTTGACAGTCTTCAACTTAGCTTACATAACCTTCGGATACACCCATGAGCTGATTAGTAATTTAAGGCCTGAGAAAAGCAAAGTTTCAGAGGGAAATACACTGAGACATGAATGAGTTTAATATGCAAGTACACTAGCTAAGGGGCATAATTAAAACTACATCACTCCTTTAAATCTACATAATTATGTCCCAAAGACATTCTCATTAGTATCTTTTACTTTGCCACTAAACCAGAAAGAGCCTCAGGTCTACAGGGTTGGGAAATAAATATAAAATAAAAAGTTAAGGAATATTCAAATCAAATAAAATATCTGCCAAATTCAATTACTGACCTTTCCTTTTGGAAGTTATAAAATCCACCAGTCAACCATCACTGCTAGTGAGTCCACAACAAAACAGACTACCATAACATCTGTAGATCACCTTTTACCCCAAATTTCCAAGGAGAAATGACCAGGAAGGTTAAATACACTATTTTTAACTTTAGAAGAGAGAAAGCGGCTTTTCCTGACACTAACACAACTGGAAATCTCTACTAACCAGCACTTCCTTTACTATGCAATGATAATTGATGTTCCTAATGATCAGCCTGCAGCAGTTCCAAATTCTGAAGTTCACTCTAAATCATTAAAAAGGAGATGAAATTATATTCAGTTACTTTCGGTAGTGAGTGCACTTCATAATATTCTCATTACTTTAAGATTAGTAATATATTTAAGATCCCAAGGATAACTGTCCATCAAGAGGCTGTTCAAGTCAGACATTCACAGGGGCCACACTGAGAAGCTCTTACATTATGGTTGACAGTACACAGAGAGAAAAAAAAAATCACTTCTCTCCAAATCTAGGGCATGAAACTCTATGAGGTGTTAACAGAAACTTTGTCCAGGGGCTTGAAAGAATTTTAAAGTCCTTTTAGGGAAAATATTGGCCTAAACAGTGACCCTGCTTCTGTTGACACTGATTCAATCTTCTGAGACAGAAGCTAGGGAAGCAATTAGAAAGCTATCGTAATAATCCAAGTAAGAGATGGTGATGGCATGCGTGGCTCAGCGCTGTGACAGTAGGGATAGTCAGAAATTATATACTTTTTAAGGTTGAGCCAAATGGATTTGCCGACAGCACAGGTATGAGAAAAAGAAAGGAGCCGAGGGGCGCCTGGGTGGCTCAGCTGGTTAAGCGACTGCCTTCGGCTCAGGTCATGATCCTGGAGTCCCGGGATCGAGTCCCACATCGGGCTCCCTGCTCAGCAGGGAGTCTGCTTCTCCCTCTGACCCTCTTCCCTCTTGTACTCTGTCTCTCATTCTCTCTCTCAAATAAATAAATAAATAAATAAATAAATAAATAAATAAATAAAGGAGCCGAATATTGTGTACCTCAAGGTCTTTGAACTGCGCAACTAAGACAATGGAATTGCCCTTATCTGAGACGGAGAAGACTGCAGGAGGGACTGGACTGGGGTGGGCTGGTGGACCAGGAGCTCAGGGCTGGAGACTTCAAAGACTGAGCTGCTTCAAACACGATTGTGTTTGCACGATCTAGTGCACTTGGGAAATCAGGGCCTAGAGCTCAGGGAGAAGGCTAGGCTGAAGATACACATTAGAGGCCTTAAAAAGGGGAGTCCACCTACAGAATCAGTATAAAGTTTAAAAACGACATAAAAATACAAAACTATGCTGTGTCCTGGGGCATAAACTACTGGAAAAAGAATGGAATATTGCCTTAGGGATGCTAGGCGTCTAGGACATCTACATTGTCTAGTATCTCATGAACTCTTCTGAAATGGTTCTTTAAATTTTGATCAAAGGGTAAATGTATATTTGCCGCAACTGAAGAAAGATGATCACCATGACATCAATCAGATGGGACCCTGAGCCAAGTAGGTCACATATGACTTTGAGAAAGGCACAATGTGCTGCAGGTGGGAAGTACAGGTAAAACCAAAGAAAGACTGTGTGAATGCACTACAACAACTGGAACACTGAAGTTGGGCCGTCATCACTTGGAGCCCCAAGTGATTTTTTGCAATGATAACTTCCATGGATTCACCTTAAACCCTTTATGTGTGCAACCAAAAATTCAAGTAGCCAAAAGGTGGGGCAAACAAAGAGTTTGAGAGACACTGACCTAAAAGTTAGCATTCTGGCACTCAATGGAAAACTGAACTCTGAACAGATCTCATCTCAGCACTCCCCACCAACTTTCTTTGGATACCTGGTATTTTAAAGGAAAATCCAAACACATATATCGAGTAAACATTCATTTAGATTTTCTAATCTCTTTCCCTGTATTAAGATCACCAGACAGCAGTGAAACCAGCCTCTAATTTCTCAACATCTAGCAGGAATACTTTTACTGAGATTTAATAACATGCTCTCAGCTTTTACAAAGGTTCAATATAAGAATCATCCTGAGTGACAGATCTGTGTCCTTAGTCAAACCATACTTTAAAAGGTCCTCCATTATGTTACCAATAGCCTTTCTATAAACACTTCATAGATCATGAAATACTTATGTGTCCCAATTCTGTTATGTCCAAATCCTGTCATCTTTCGAGGTTCAATTCAAGCATCCATTTCCTCAGGAAGCCCTCTGCAAGTACCCTAGGTGGATGTAGTATCTCACTCTGGAGCTTGCCCTCATACTGTACTTATCACTTTCTATCCCGCATTGAGAACCAAGGGAAGAATATTTTATTATCTACTATACATTACTGTGCTAATAAGCAGTACACTATGAGTATTATATGCAATCTCCATACCAATGCCATTACTATCTTTATTTGAGGGATGAGAAAAGCAAAGTTGAGAGAGGATGACTCATCAGCCATACAGCTAAAAAGCAGCAGATGAGGTCTGAGCTCTGGTCTGATTCCAAAGTCTACGTTCTCCCTTGAGACCACATTGCCTTCCAAAACTACTGAACTACTCTGCTCTAGGCTAGTGATTTATTTATTATGTTATGAGAAAGGTTTCCAAGTATCCAATAAATGTTACTTGAATTTAAACCTGAAAAAAAAAACATAGTCTTCACCCTTCAAAAAGCTTATACTTAATTGGAAGGTAATTCAAAACTTGTATTAAGATACCAGTCTAGTATAGACTATATACCTCAAAGCTATGAGTCATGTCTTATGCATATTTTTTCATTCACAACCTCTTAAAACATTAGTATTTATAGAGAGGGTTTAATTAATATGAATATATAAGCTCTTCTGGTCTAAAAAAATTATACGTCTTTCCAAAAATGAGGATCACGGGATCTTCTTACCCCTTAGCTAAATGTAGGGCCCGCCTACTAATTAAGTTACCCAAGTGTTTAGCAATGCCTATTTCTGTTTCTTTCAGTATTGTTTTTATTTTTCATCCTTCTAAGTGAAGAAGACAATACCATCAAGGCAATCTAGTGTTTGTGGTATAGCCTATTCAGAAAACAGAAAGATTATGTGAACCTTGCAGCTTCTACTTACTAGGAAATTCACTGAGCTTCAGGATGTCTCTTTGCAAAATTCGAATAATGATAAGAATACCCACTCTCATATGATGAATTCCTGAAAATTAAGTAAGAATATTTACAGAAAGTGCCGGGCACACTGCAGGACTCAATAAATGCTAACATTCCCCATTCTAACAAATTACTACAGATGGCTTAACTATGCCAGAGGATAGCAAGCTTACCCCAAATCAGTCATCTTTTCTAAGAGTCAGTTAAAACATTTGTTTTTAAGAAAAAGAATAATATTTTCTTACTTCATTTGTCTCTATCAACAACCTTAAATATTATATCCCCTATGGATGGCTACTCTTTCCTTCACTGTAGATAAACCCTACAAACAGTATAGAAAGTATTTTCCTTTAGGATTTTGGTTTATCTTCACAAAGAGAAAATACCACAGGCCATTCACCCTGGCACTCAGGGTCCACTTGCTCTGAGGATGAGCCACCTTATAAGCAACAGTCAGAAGAGCAAATTATCTGGCTGGAGGGGTTCCCTGAAAGAATGACAACATGTTCCTGATCTTTTATGATCTTTTATCTTTCACATTCCTTATACTTTTTAATTGAGAAGTATGTCTTTATTACTACAGCTAAATTCAAATGTGAAGGGAAAAGAAAAAAAAAAGTAGCACATCTTGGAACTTTTAATGAGGAAAACGAATAGCTTGACATAGTAAAGACGATTTTTTTTTTTTTTTTCCCTCATTAAACTTTTGTTTTAATGGGTCTCAAAATTCTGTGACAGATTTTTGGTCAAGTTGTTTCCATTAAAAAGTACTGATTTTAAAAACGAGTAACTTAAAACTGCCACACACACACACACAAAACAAATGGTCCACAAAACATTCTCCTTTCCTTCTGAAGGTTTTACGATGCATTGTTATCATTAACCAGTCTTTTACTATTAAACTTAAATGGCCAATTGACACAAACAGTTCTGAGACCGTTCTTCCACCTCTGATTAAGACTGGGGTGGCCGGTATTGGGGATAATATTCATTTAGCCTTCTGAGCTTTCTAGGCAGACTCGGTGACCTTGCCAGCTCCAGCTGCCTTGTCCACTGCTTTGATGACACCCACAGCAGCCATCCGACTCATGTCACGAACAGCAGAACGGCCCAGAGGAGGATAGTCAGAGAAGCTCTCAACACACATAGGCTTGCCAGGAACCATATCAACAATGGCAGCATCACCAGATTTCAAGAACTTGGGACCATCTTCCAACTTTTTTCCAGAACGACAATCTATCTTCTCCTTCAGCTCAGCAAACTTGCAAGCAATGTGAGCTGTGTGACAATCCAGCACAGGTGCATATCTAGCACTGATTTGGCCTGGATTGTTCAGGATAATCACCCAAGCTGTTGCTTCCATTGGTGGGTCATTTTTGCTGTCACCGGCCACATGGCCACGACAAACATCTTTGAGAGATAACATTCTTGACATTGAAGCCCACCTTGTCCCCAGGAAGAGCCTCACTCAAAGCTTCATGGTGCATTTCAACAGACTTCACTTCAGTTGTAACATTGACTGGAGCAAAGGTGACCACCATGCCAGGTTTAAGAACACCAGTCTCCACTTGGCCCACAGGGACAGTACCAATACCACCAATTTTGTAGACGTCCTGGAGAGGCAGATGCAAGGGCTTGTCAGTTGGACGAGTTGGTGGCAGGATGCAATCCAGAGCTTCAAGCAGTGTGGTTCCACTGGCCTTCCCATCTTTACAGGTGACTTTCCATCCCTTGAACCAAGTCATGTTAGCACTTGGCTCCAGCATGTTGTCACCACTGCAACCAGAAATTGGCACAAATGCTACCGTGTCAGGTTGTAGCCAATTTCTTAATGTAGGTGCTGACTTCCTCAACGATTTCCTCGAATCTCTTCTGGCTGTAGGGTGGCTCAGTGGAATCCATCTTGTTAACACCAACAATTAGTTGTTTTACAGCCCCAGTGTGTAAGTCAGAAGGGCATGCTCACGGGTCTGCCCATTCTTGGAGATACCAGCTTCAAATTCACCGACACCAGCAGCAACAATCAGGACAGCACAGTCAGCCTGAGATGTGCCTGTAATCATGTTTTTGATAAAATCTCTGTGTCCCGGGGCATCAATGATGGTCACATAATACTTGCTGTTCTCGAATTTCCACAGGGAGCTATCAATGGTGATACCATGTTCACGTTCAGCTTTCAGTTTATCCAAGACCCAGGCATATTTGAAGGAGCCCTTTCCCATCTCAGCAGCTTCCTTCTCAAATTTTTCGATAGTTGGTCGATCCCACCACATTTGTAGATCAGATGACCAGTAGTGTTAGACTTGCCCGAATCTACGTGTCCAATGACGACAAGGTTGATGTGAGTCTTTTCCTTTCCCATTTTGGTTTAGGTTGAGGGGTGGTTTTCACGACACCTGTGTTCTGGCGGCAAACCCGTTGCAAAAAAGCAGTAAAGACCATTTTCAACCAAACACATATTAAGGAAAGACTAGGTGTACAGCATTTTATCCAGTGCAAAGAGGTTGGTGGAGTCTCTGGCTACTTAGACACTTAAAATCTAGTTGAGATTAAAAGGGATGTTCAGGGAAGTAGCTGATGCTGGCTCAGATATTCAGGAAGAGATAGCACAGGGGCTGGGCCTTAGATGATAAACACAAAGCTTTCTTTGGCTCTTGTTTAAACTAAATTTAATTCATCCCCAGTAGTACTGAAATTAATTCCATCTAGCTGCCCCTTGATTATTCAGAATCATCACAAAGTGCAATCTCTCCCTCTTTTCTAGATAATACATTTATCTATGCTATCGGAAGACTAAAATTATCTTTAAAAAAATCACATAAAATTTTGTTAGTGACCTTGAATGTCAACATCTAAATCTAACAAAAATATAGCTTTTAAAATAACATTATGTGTAAACCATATGTGCTATGGAGTCCATAAGAAAGGAATTATTATTGTTGGCTGAAATGAAACAATATGGTTATAAACAGAGACTAAATGGGATTGCCACAGTATCATTCAAACTGCATCCTTTGTGTAAAAGGCCTCAAGGTTCAATCAACAAAATTAATAATTAAAATACATAAAACCGTAGCAGATAATCATCATCATAAAACAGTGTTAAAATAATCTGTGTTGACTTATCAGAAAGAGCCCCTTATTAAAGACAGATTATTTATTTATTTACTTACTTACTTACTATTCCTAGAAGGTCCGTAAATTGGAGAACAACAGTAAAAGATAGAGAATGTCTTACATAGGGTATATCTTGGAAATCATCTTGGCTCTAGTTCTTTTCCGTAAGAATTTAGAACTGTAAAAACATACCGTTTGAATTCATGTGTGGCCAAGGCAATGCTTTCCAAAGGATTAAGGAAGCAATAATGGGACAGGAAGTATAAGTGTTATGACATCCTTGAAACTCCAAGGATCAAGGTGTTTCTGTAGTCACAGTATCACTAAAGAATGAGGACACCCAGACATCAAAGCAAGTAGGAGAGTCAAGGCTTTCCTGGTAAGTTAATATAGGCATACCAGGAAGCAAGAAGAAAGGGAAACCAAAGTGCATGTAACATTAGCCAAAAAGAGGAACCACCCCCACCTTTAAAGACAGAAAGAATGGGACATTTCCTGGAAAATGAGGAAAAATAGTTCATAATCTCTTTTTGAATCATCTTGAGTGAAATCATTTTTGTTAGTGAATATTATATTCAAATAAACTGATAAAAATGACTATGTCTTGGGCGCCAGGGTGGCTCAGTCATTAAGCATCTGCCTTCGGCTCAGGTCATGATCCCAGGGTCCTGGGATCGAGTCCCACGTCAGGCTCCCTGCTCGGTGGGAAGCCTGCTTCTCCCTCTCCCACTTACCTTGCTTGTGTTCCTGCTCTCCCTATCTCTGTCTCTGTCAAGTAAATAAATAAAAATCTTAAAAAAAAAAAAAAAAGACTATGTCTTAAATTTTTGATTTCCTAAATAAATACTTTCAAGGGGAATTTTTAAATAGTTTTAAAAACTGAAGGTAGAATTAAAAGTGTAACTGTGATGAAATTCATATCCAAGAGAATTTATCAACATACATTTTTTCTTCCCTATTTGGGTAGAGAAACATCACATCTATGATAAAATTTAAAACCATCAAAGGGGAAAGAAAGCACGGTTCATCTTTAAATTTGTTTAAAAGTATTATCATTAGGGGCTCCTGGGTGGCTCAGTCATTAAGCGTCTGCCTTCGGCTCAGGTCATGATCTCGGGGTCCTGGGATCCAGTCCCACATCAGGCTCTCTGCTCCGCGGGAAGCCTGCTTCTCTCTCTCCCACTCCCCCTGCTTGTGTTCCCTCTCTTGGTGTGTCTGTGTCAAATAAATAAATAAAATCTTTAAAAAAAAAAAGTATTATCATTAGACCTAAATTACCATAGTTATACAAATAAAAATGTCTTTAATGCACAGTTCCAGTGAGATGTCAGTTTTTATCATTCTGATTTTACCTTTATATATCCATTAACTAAATAATATCACTTAGCCACTACCTAAGCTAATGACAATGATGTATTGTTTCATAAATATTTACTCATTCTGAAAAATGCTGTTTTCCACTACACTGTCTAAATAAATCTAATAGGATAAAATACAATTTATTTGCAGAGTTTTTAATACTACTATGCAGCATATCTGAAATGAATTTTCATCATGCAGTTTATTTTGAAAAGCTATGGGAAATAAGTGTTTATTTATAAAAAGAACTTCTCACTAAAAAATTGCCCAAGGAAGGAGAAGAAAAGACAGTTGGAGAGAGAGAAAGCTAGGATTTTTTGCATGGTGATGACAAAGCTGATTTGCCAGAGGCAGAGCTAGGATTTAAGTGTGTAAGGAATGATATTTACTTTTTTGAGGTCTATGTGAAAATTCAGAGAATGAGGATGACGTATAGGAATCTACTGGAACCGCTGAGGAAGTGTTAGACAGTGAGTCTAAACCAATGCAAAGGAAAAAGAGAAAAGCTGAAATAAAAGGCCTTTAGGTACAAAGATGTGGTGAAAAATTAAAGGACATAGTAGCTTAAAAAGGATCAATTTAGCTCAAGACTGATGGACAATATTATAGACATCAATCATCTCTCTTTGGGATATTTTTCCAGTGGTTGGATAAAAAGATAAGCCAGAGTTCTTTTGAGACTGAGATTTTAGCAGGAAAATCATCTTTCCCTTTCTCAAACTTCAGGACCTTGACTAATTCATGGTATCCTCAGGTCTAGGTGTGATTATCAGAGTGTTACTTTACTTACCCCACTAAGCTATTGGGATCAAAGGCCTGAGAAAGCCCCAATCAGTCCAAGAGTGATCACAAAGCCTGATGCCTCATTTACAATCATAACCTTCCAAAACAAAGGGTCTGAAACCTGAGATGCAGTGAGCTCAGTATAGGCCCTGGTATATGCAAAGGCCCACTAAGGCTTGGCTTCTTGTCTGATTTCTACTAAGTTTGCCCAAGTCTTATAGACTGGGAGTCAGCCTCAACCTGTAAGGGTGCTCCATTGTCTCCTGCTGGCCTCTCCTGAACCACTAACTTTTGGACTAAATCTGGTTTCACTACAGCTCAACTTCCAGAGACCCAAACCACAGTATCTAAGGGTTCTAAAATCCAGTATTTCTGGATACATTTGGACTGTTTTCCTTGCCACAAGTTTTCTTCGTTGTAAAATGGTAAATACCAAGATTTGCCCATTCCAATTCTACTAAGATATGATAAATAACAATAATGCCAAGCCTAGAGCTCTTATGCACAACCAAACTCAAGCTGTGGTTAAAATGTCATCTTTTGTTTAAGTTTTCCCTGACTATCCTATTCAAAACTACATTCCCTATCTTCTCTGAAAAACTTTCTCCATAGCATCTATCACCAAAAATATGTAATATATTTATTTCTTTATTGCATCTCTCCCACCAGAATATAAACTCCAGAGGGTTGATATTTTTGTCTATTTTGTTCACTGCTATACCTCCAGTATCTAGAAGAGTGTCTGGGACATAATACTCAATAAATATTTGTTAAATGGCTGAATAAAATACACTCTTAACATAGCCACCCAGAAAAAGACAGCTCAGCCTGGACATACCTGAGATAGTACAAAAGAAAATGACAAGTTTATTCTGAGGATCCTAGGTCAAAATCAATCTACTTCTTAGGGTCCCTCATCAATATCACCCCCAACATACACATTTTTTAACCTGAGTATCTATGCCTCATCCTTTGCTGAACCTATATTCTCACTTAAAAGCCTTTCTTCACTAGGATTTTTGCCAGTCCAAAACATTAACCATCTAGACCTCCTCTTGAGCAAACATCCCTCGATGTCTTACCTGATTAGGGTTCCTACATCTCTGACTGAGCTGAATACAACCATAACCACACCTTTAAGGCACAATCATTCTCCGAGTCCCCACGGCTATGGAAACTTATAATCTCTTACTATAAAGAGAAATGCAAGTTGACAGGTGCAAAATAGCTGTTTGGTTATTTTTTTTCAATGAAATGAAATCCTACTTTATACAGAAGTAAACTAACTGGAAAGATGAGGCCAAGTATTTATTTTTTAAAGTAAAACAAAAAAAATCAAGGAAGATTTATAAGAATATGATGAATGATAGAGACATAAAGGGTTAAGAAAGCCAAGAATATACCTTCTCCACATACCAGGTCCTTCAGAGTTCCTAACTAATAAATCTTCCAAACAGGAAAAAAAAAAAAAATCCCTCAGTATCAGAAGTCTGACCCATTTTAGAACTTACTCATACCCAATTTATTTGGAGACAATTTACCATCAATACATGGTAATTAAGACATACTCTGTGAAACGTTAAACTGGTACCTTATTGTCCTTCTCTTCTAAAAGCAATGCATACATGAAAAACAAAATTTTAACCTGATTTTTAAAATGCCGGATAAAGTGTCATTTTAATACAACCTAATCCATAAGGTATCACGGATAAGACAACAGTTATAAATAAATGATTAAAGTTTAAGTCTTCCACTTTTTACCTCATTTTCATAATTTAAGAATTGAAAAGCATTTGGAGTAGAACACCAAAAGCAATTACTTACTAAAGTTAATTTTTTCCAGAATAGTGTTGGGAGGGAGGGATAATAACATCTGTTTTATTCTAACAATAGGCTTAACACACTACATAATTTAATTGAAAATTTGACTAGCTAGCCTCTTGACAGACAATTCATGAAATCAAGTCCAACCTGCTCGAGTCAATGTTTAAATATTAATTCTTCTACTGTGTTATCTAAAATTTGTATTCCAAATGCAATGGAAGACATGGAGATAAGACATATGCCCTTAAATATGCACTTTATCATACATTAAAATGTTGAGAGAATATAACAGAAATTTTGCACAAATAAAACTTTAAAAAATATACTCCAGATGACTTGGTAACTGTTAAAGGTACCTTTAAAACTGGTACCCAAGAACAACAGTGAGATTAGACTACTTTTGCAAGAAACTATTTTTTATTGCATTCAAATTACTTTCCTAGGATATCACTGGTGTGAATATTCAAGCAAAACAAAATTGCTTTGAAAGAAAACCAAAAACATAACCAATTATTATAATTAACATAACCAATTAGTAAACTATTAAGGTTTCAGTCTACAAGTTAAAGGTTTATAAATACATTGAGAAAACATGTGAATGATTATAGAATAATATTTATTGTTTTTAAATTATTATTAACTAATATTGGTTTAACACTTTACAGATTACATAGTATTTCATGTATCTATTTAATTCTTTGCAACACTTTAGCAGGCATTACTACTGTCCCCATTTTAACTGATGATATGATTGAAGCTCAGGTGATTAAATAAAACTGAAAACCTCTGTTCTTAATTGTGTCCTCTTAAGTCTGTATGGTTGGTCACACCAATGTCTATCTAAACAACATTATCTATTCTTCTTCTTGAGAGTACTGGGGAAAGCACAGGGTTTGGAATAAAATGGACTGGGTTCTAACTGGGGATGTACTACCTCTGCCACCTGGGGAAAACTCATTAAACTCTCCATAAAAGGAGGATTAATATTTATCTTGCAGTGTTGTTGTGAGATTAAAGGAAATAAGGAACATAGGAAGGATTTAGTAACAGCATGCCTGTTTTGCCAGTTCCTGAACCTGAATAAATTTTACCTTCTGCCCTTTCTGCTTCTGCTCTAAGGGCATAAGACATTGCTAGGAAAAGCAATATAAAGCGCTGACTTAGCCAATTACAAATTTATGGCCTAGTACTATATTCTCATTAGTAAATGAGACCTAAATAATACCTATTCCCTAGGACTATTTTAAGGATTCCATGAGACGGTGCATGTAAAGTATTAATTATAGTGCTTGGCATATGCTAGGCTCTCAATAAATGATCAAATTGTAATCATTCCGTAGTTTAGCAATCGTTTTATTTATTTTAGGTGAACTCCTTAGCATCTTTCCAGAAAGTGTTATTCTACACTCTCTTCAACTTCCCTTAAGCCTTAATTGCACCAGATCCTTCTGGTAAATAAATTGCCTGCCTACTTTACTGAAAAGATGGGCAGTCAGCATGAGCTTCCCCAGCTCTTCTTCCTTCCTTCCAACACTTCTTTACCACCTTAAAATCTCTCGTACACTCTTCAGGTCTCAGACAAATAGGGATCCTCACTAAACTCTGTATGTAATTCATTCATTCACTCAACAAATTTTATTGAACAGCTATGACCTTGCACGTGCTGTGCCAAGTGCTGAGTGTCTGGTGGTAAAGAAAGGCAGAAATGGTCCCTACTCTCAGGGAGCATCATACGGGAGGGCAGATTTATACTATAAATATATGTTTACAAATTACCTTTCTTTTCCTTGTTTCCTCAATTATTCCCAGCACATCTCCATTTCCAAGAGTTTCACTGATTCTGCCCATGTGAGCATGGAAACAATCTTTCCTTGGCCCAGTCGTCCTCTATAGCTAATGTTCTATTTCTTTTCTTCCTGACTTCTCGAGACTTCTAGAATAAATACTCTATTTCCATTGCCTCCATTTCCACATATGGTCAATGAGACTAGGAAATCTGTCTTCTGTTCTTTTCCTAGAATGACTTTCTAAAAACAATATCCATGCTGAAAGTAGCAAGTACAGCTTACTTTTGAAATTCTCCTCTTTTTTTAAAAAAAGTGCCCAGGGGGCACCTGGGTGGCTCAGTCGTTAAGCGTCTGCCTTCAACTCAGGTCATGATCCCATGGTTCTGGGATCGAGCCCCGCGTCGGGCTCCCTGCTCCATGGGAAGCCTGCTTCTCCCTCTCCCACTCCCCCTGCTTGTGTTCCCTCTCTCACTGTGTCTCTGTAAAATAAATAAAATCTTTAAAAATAAATAAATAAAATTAAATAAAAAAATAAAATTAAAAAAATGTGCCCAGGACCCCAGACTCTTTCCCCCCTTTTACTCCAATATTTCTGATAAATTCTGCTTTTACTTTAGGTTCCTCCATTTCCATTTCAAACAGTGGGTATTCCCTCACAGTTGACTCCTCTGCTCTCTAAATTTCTCTCTATACTCTCCATTTACCAGCTTATTTACCTTCAAAGGATTTTTCTCTCATTTTTATTCCAATGACTCCCAAATCCACATGTCCATGTTTCTTCTTACATTCTTACAGAACAGTGCCTTTCACAATATAAGTACTCAATAAACAATCACAGAATGAAGTCAGGAACAAACAAGCCAATCAATCAACCAACAAGAATTTCTACTTGGACATCATTTCAAATTTACACCTAAAACCAACCTCATGATCAACTTCTCCTCCACTCTAATCCCAGACAATTCAGCTCCCTGCCCATCACTTATGTCAATGGAGCTTCTAACCTTTCTAAATTACTTAGGCTGATCACCTGCGTTAAATTTCATTCTTTCCTCATGCTGCTCTATAAACTATTCCTCAAAACATTTCTTAAATCCACCTTTTCCACTTTGTTCTTATCACTATCACAATAAGACCTAACCTGGTCAACTATTTATCCCATTCCTACTCTCTCCCCATTTCAAGTGTGCATGCATTCTCCAGATTAGTCTTCTGAAAAAATAACTCCCCTCCCATTTAAAATTCACTAATGACTTCTTTCTCTTGACTAAAACCAAAGGTCTTTTAAAGCAACTACATTCTGGCACTTATCTTTCTTCTCTTTTTCTCCCTCCTCACCCCTACTATTTTTCTAAATTCTATACCACAAATAAACTAGAATAGTATTTTTTAAACATTTTTAAGTAGCAAAATCCTCCATTTAAGTGAAATCTTACACAGAATTCCAACATATGAAAGTAGATGAAGACACAAATATACTTCTTAAAGGGGAGAGGGAGAGCAGGGCATAATTCAGACAACTCAATCTCCCTGTGACTTTCTTTCTGCCCCCTTTTGCTAATTGAACCCAAGAACACAGCCTGAAATACATTCCATTAGTTGATATCCCTTGAAAATTTCCTAAAACATAAACTATCTCTGTTGGAATTTGGTCCCTAATTCCCTTCTTCCCCCTTAATTTCCCTCTCCATTCCAGGTGCATGAAACCTCTTAATAAGCCAGCACCTAATTTTATTCTACCTGTGGAAACCTAACTGATTACTCCATGTCAAGCTAATCTCTCCTTCCCAGGAATTCCTAGACTAAGAATAGCTAGCACTTACTATATGTAAGAATCTATACCAAACCTTGACTGAATCCTCACCATAATTAATAAAGTACAGAGACATATCTGTATATCTACATACATACATGTAATTATCATCCACATTCTATAGATAAGGACACATATCAGGTGATTTGCCAAAGGTCTGTATATAGTGCAACCAAATCTGAACTCAGTCTGACTCCAAATCTGGACTCTCTATTCGTTCTTTCCAACCTTTTTCACGTCACTAAGCACACATAAAATGATATCTGTAAGGCACTCTACAATAAACGGAAGAAACTACTCACAGCCGAAGGCAATTAGCTTTGAGAAACCCAGGTCCAGCCCAGCTTCCTCAAGTGTTCATGGGATGAACACTGGAGATACTGGAAATTCATTAGCAGTACACCAGATAAGAAACTACTGTACATATTCGTTCATTTAGTATACACTGGTACATGCCATGTAGTAGGGATTCAAATATATATGTGTGGGTTTTTGATAAAGGACAACATATTGTGCTCAAATTGCCAGAGAAGAACAAATGAGCGCTGAAGATTTTCAATGTCTATATTTTGATAAGCTAATAACCAATTTATACATCTTGCCTTTGCTTTTAATTTGCCCTTTACATACTTCTGACATATTTCTGACAATTAATGTATCACTGGATTCCATAATAAGTTCCTGTTGTTTAAGGTGCTCAGTCTGTAGTATTTTGTTATAGCAGCTCTGGCAAAGAAGACATAATAAAGTGTCATTATAAAATTTAGTTGGTAAATATTCTTTGTTCTATAATTTATCTTTTCTAGGAAGAAGCAAACCAAGAAATAAACATTAAAAAACTTGATTCATGGCACAGAAGGGACAAAAAAACGTATTTCCAAAATAAAATGTTACTAGCTAGTAACATTTATCCAATAAATAAGGAATAGGGAGTGGGAATCTGAGTATTGTGAACAGACAGAGAAACAGCTCTTGGGTTTCTAGTGATAAATGGTCTATCTAAAAATGCTCAATGACAGAATCCACATGACACAATACAAAACATCTAAAATTGTTTTGTTTTCAATATCTCCTAGTCCTGAAAATAACATTATATATGTACGTATGTTATCTCTACACATATTACATTCCTACAGAAATAAAACTCAGAACACAATTTCAGTCTTATAATGACACCTGGCAGTGTAACTACAATGAAGACGACCCTAATTTAAGCATTACTCAACATCTTACACTGCTGTTTCAATCTTACCCTTTGAATTACACTTTCTCAATCTTCTGTTTAGCATTATTAGATTAATACATGAGTTTCTTTTTACCTGAATGAAATTGTAGACACATTTTTTAGAATTTTTAACTACATTTCAGAGGTATATTTTAAAAATAGACCAAGAGACCTTTAGTTTCCAAACCAAATTAAAATTTCAGTTACTGCTCTGATTTTTCAAAATTACCTTGTCTGGATCCATCTTTCCTCTGATAAATTCTTGCTTCCAGAACTGCAATGCCTGTTCCAATGTTAAACCAATGCCCTTTAGGAAGAGGCCATACTGCATCCGGCCTCCATGACGAAGATGGTGATTTTCCCGCAAGGCTTTATGTAACTGACGCATGCAAGGTGGGAAGGATTTGGTAGAAAGCTACAAGACAAAAGTTTTTTGTTATGTGGAAGATTTACCAGGTCCCTCACATTATCTGTTGCAAATCCAATCTAATACGCAAGTTGTAAATTCAGTCTTACTAGAATACAAACAAAAACTATAAGGAAGCATTACTTACTACAATTACAGACAAACTGTTCTCTTAATATGTTTATACTGATTACATGTTGAGATGATAGTATTTTGGATATACTGGGTTGAATAAAATATATTACTGAAATGTATTTCACCTATTTATTTTTAAATTTTAATTAAACTCTTTCTTTTGATTTAACTATAGATTCACATGCAGTGGTAAGAAAGTAATACAAAGGGATATCATGCACCCAGATTCCCCCAGAGGTAATACCTTGTAAAAATATTATCACAACCAAGAAACTGACATTGATACGATCCACTAGTCTTACAGCACCTTACCCCCCACTATTCTCTAACACCTGGCAACCACTAATCTGTTCTTCATCTCTATAATTTTGTCAGTTCAAGAGTGTTAGTATAAACAGAATTGTATAGTATGTAATGTTTTTTTGTTGTTTTGTTTTTAAGATTTTATTTATTTATTTGTCAGAGAGAGAGAGAGCACAAGCAGGGGGAGTGGCAGGCAGAGGGAGAGGGAGAAGCAGCTCCCCGCTGAACAGGGAGTCCAATGTGGGACTCGATCCCAGGACCCGGGGATCATGACCTGAGGGCTATTCCAAATAAATAAATGTACAGATTTTTGTGTGAATATGAAATTTTCATTTCCCTGGGATAAATGTGCAAAAATACAATTGCTGAATCACAGATGAACTTTCAGAATAATCTAAATACAAAGTAGAACACAAAAATAAGAGAAATGGTTCTCAAAAGGTGAGTTCAAATAAATGTGTTAAAGAAATCAATAGTAAAAAGAAAAACTTTTTCATTTACGGTTTCAGTTGCATTCTCCTCACTTCCTCAATATCTTTCTCCCAAGACTTAAATTCTCACCCCCTCAAGTATCCCTTGGTAAGTTCAACTTTGCCAAAGCGGGAACAGGGCTCATTTTGCTTGCCTTTGCTGCCCCCTGTAGAGGACATCCAGTTTCTTTAACCTTTTATATTAACAACTTTGAAATTCTTCCATCTCCAACCTAGTCCAGTCAGGCCTCTATCCTGCCTTGCCCAGGACTAATGTTTTCATGCCTTCTTTCTTGTTCCTTCATACTATTACAGTGAATTATTTTTCTTAAACTTTGTTCCAATCCAAAAACACCAATGAAATTTAACATCCTTAGTAGGAACATGCAAGTTTCTGTCGATGTCTGTAACTAACTACTTTTTAACTATATGTAACAGAACAGGTATTGGGTGGTTTGGGAAATAAGAAGATGAATAACATGTAATTTTCCCCTTTAAGTCACTTAAGTAAAATAAAAGGAAACAGTCACTACTATACAAGTTAACTCACATAAATCAGTTATAATAGGAGCTTTAACAAAGGCATAAATCAAGTGCCATGGATTCACTGTGACAAGGAGGGGTAAAAAAGCCCAGTATGCTACTATACCAATATGAACCCTTTGCTCCAGCCAACTGGATTATTCCATGATCACACAGTCATGTTTTATACCTTCTCACTTTTGCCACTCCATCAACCCTCCCTGGGAAACAACCCCTCCTACTCCCATGCCATCTAGTCAAAGCCAAGCCATTTGTCAAGACCCAGTTCAACTTCAGCTTCTTTTGGCACAATTCCTTGAATACTTTTTACTCATTCAATCACTAAAATATCTACTGAACACTACTCTGTGTACAGCTTTGGGAAACTAGCATTGAACAAAGTCAAATGCAAAGAATTTACATTCTAATGGGAGAAGACAGACAA
This sequence comes from Eumetopias jubatus, assembly GCF_037043125.1. NCBI lineage: Eukaryota > Metazoa > Chordata > Mammalia > Carnivora > Otariidae > Eumetopias > Eumetopias jubatus. The sequence continues at coordinate 94,154,497 of NW_028274812.1, forward strand.
TGAACACAGACATAAATAAAGATAACGTCTAATTCCAAAAGCTCCGGAAATAAAACAGAGTTACGGGATTAAGTATACATAGGAGAGGAACACTTTAATTTAGGTAGCCAGTAAAGCCTCTCTGAGGCATTGGCATTGCACTAAGATGTATCTTTTAAGGAGGATCCTGGTCAAATGAGATCCAGGAATACTGTTCTGGGTAAAGGAAACAAAAGCAAAGCCCTTGAGAGGCAATGAACATGGTGTGCTCAAGAGACAGCAAGAAGGCCCAAGTGGCTGGAATATGTGAGCAGACCAGAACAGAGAAGAAGAAGTTAGAATCATGAGTGCACATGGCATTATAGGCCCTAGTTGTGAGTTTGGGTTTTAGTCTAGATGTGATGGAAACTCAACAGAGGGTTATGGATCAGAAGACTGACATGATCTGATAAACAAAGAGAATCTGGCTGTTGTATAGTGAACAGACTATATAGAGAAGCAAGGAAGATACTCAAAAGAGATTTTAGAAGAAGTCGAAATAATGGAAATGGAAAACATAGGGTCTAGGGTTGGCAACAACGGGATAGAAAAATAGTTGTGGATACTGAGCAGACAAGGGAATTATAAGACCAGGGTAGGGATGAATTATCAACATGGATACTGCAGAGGCAGGAACAGTAACAAGAGTAGTGCTAGTGCAAGAGGCCATGCCAGTGTGCTACAGTCACCAGTGGATGAAGGCAGGAGGTGGGGGCACCGGCAACAAGGGTAACTATCAGGTGGTATAATGGGATTACAGGGCTTTAAAGGAGCTGGAGTTCTGCCAAAGGAATGCAGAGAAATGATTTGGAAATGGTAATATGGACCAAGGAAGACATTCATCTCATTCCAAATTAAGATGGGGGAGGGACACAGGAGGGCGGACTCTACTTGAGAGGGCCACAAGAGAAACTGTGTCATTGAGAGAGCCAGATTTCAGTTAGAAGAAAAATCTAAAAAAAAAAAAAAAAATTTGAAGAAGAAACTGAGGATATCAAGGGGTATGCTAATGAATGAGACAATATAGTTAGGAAGAGGTCAGATTAAGATCTATCTTTATCAATTTAGCACAGGGTCTCACATAGAGACCTACAGATAGGATCTTCATAGCAACTTAAGATAATTTATCATTATACTGCTTATTATTTACTATGTTGTCTACCTCCCTCAAGTAAGGTCCATGAAGGTAGAGGAATTTTCTGTTTTATTCACCTCTGTATCCACAGCACAGTGGCTGGTACATAATTGATGGGTTCAATATATATTCAGTAAATGAATTAATGATTATATTTCTATGTCTTCCCACAGTAGCCACTGAAGTTATAGTTGCTTATGAATGGGAAAACATCTTGATAGAATTAGGAATAGAATTAACTTCTAACCATTCATATAATATAAACACAAATCATATGGCAGGGAGAAAGTATTAGAGATAATAACTGAGAAAAGTAAAGGATGGGGCATCCTCAAGAACAAATTCAGTTCAACTATACAAAGTGGGCAATCCTATTGTTATTTCCAGACATATGAACTGCAACTATTTGATTATAATTTTTCCAAACAGGAAGACAACCTATTCATTCTGGCCTCTAAAAACTCCTGGTCTCTCCCTACTCACCTTATTCTTGTTTCTAAGCATTAAAATGTCAGTGTATTTTTAATTTATTGTAAATAATTTGGTAACTGTCTAAACAAAGATTATTTATGGCTGGTGTAGTTTCCCTTTTTGGGACAGAGCAGAAATTCTACAATGCATTAAAGAGAAACTCTATAAATTATAGTAAATTATACAGTATGCTACTCTTTCCTTCTACTACAGAACAACAAAGTGAAGTTGAAATGAGCTGTCCATTAATCTAGGGGCAACATAAGCACAGAGCCTATACTTAGTGTCATGAAATAAACTGTAATCTCCCAAAATTCATATGTTGAAGCCTTAATCCCCAAGACCTCAGAATGTGACTGTATTTGGAGATGGGGTCTTTAAAGAGGTCATTAAAGTTAAATGAGGTCATCGGGGTGGGGCCCTAGTCCAATATGACTGGTGTCCTAGGAAGAGGAAGAGACACCAGGGATGCACGAGCATACTGGAAAGACCACGGGAGAACACAGGGAGAAGATGGCCATCTAAAAGCCAAGGAAAGAGGCCTCAGATGTGCCAACACCTTCATGTCAGAATACTAGCCTCCAGAACTGTGTGAAAATAAATTTCTCTTTTTGAAGGCATCAGCCTGTAGTATTTTGTTATGGCAGTCCTAGCAAACTGATACACATAGTATTTTCCATTTCTCCTTTTCTCAATGTGTAAGGTTGGTAGGTAGGTAGGTGGGTAGACAGGTGGGCATTCATTCATTCATTCACTCACTCACTCATTCAACCAATTTATTTTAAAGTTTATATATTTAAGTAATCTCTGCACCCAATGTGGGGCTTAAACTCATGACCTAGAGATCAAGAGTCACATGCTCTTCCAACTGAGCCAGCCAGGCGCCCCGCAATGTATAAAGTATTTAAATATAAACACACAAACACTATTTAGCTATCATCAATTAAAATAATTCCCCTTTGAAATAACTGATTAAATTCTGTTTATCAGGGGCACCTGTGTGGCTCAGTCAGTTAAGCATCTTTTTTTTTTTTTTTAGGATTTTATTTATTTATTTGACAGAGAGAACACAAGTAGGCAGAGTGGCAGGCAGAGGGAGAGGGAGAAGCAGGCTCTCCGCTGAGCAGGGAGCTGGACGTGGGGCTTGATCCCAGGACCCTGGGATCATGACCTGAGCTGAAAGCAGCCGCTTAACCGACTGAGCCACCCAGGCGCCCCTAAGCATCTGACTCTTGGTTTCAGCTCAGGTCATGATCTCAGGGTCGTGAGATCAAGCCCTCCACATCAGCTCTACACTGGGCTTGGAGAGCCTGCTTCAGATTTTCTCTCTGCCTCTCCCTCTGCCCCTCCCATGCGTCCTCCTCTGTTAAAAAAAAATCTGTTTAGGAGCGCCTGGGTGGCTCAGTCGTTAAGTGTCTGCCTTCAGCTCGGGTTGTGGTCCCAGGGTCCTGGGATCGAGCCCTGCATCGGGCTCCCTGCTCCACGGGGGGCCTGCTTCTCCCTCTCCCACTCCTCCTGCTTGTGTTCCCTCTCTCGCTGTGTCTCTCTCTGTCAAATAAATAAAATCTTTAAAAAAAAAAAATCTGTTTATCAGAATACAAATAATTTTCTGATTAAGTTTGGTTTTCCTATGACTTAAAAAAATAAATAAATAAATACGTATAGCAATAGCACATAGGATCTCCTTTAAAAATGGCTGGCAAGCAATGAAGTGACAATCTCTCCCATCTTCTCACCCTAAAATAATCTCTGAAGAAAACTCTGTGCTTCCTCATTGACAAAGGTCTAAGTTTTATTAAAAGGATGCAATGCGGGGCACCTGGGTGGCTCAGTCGTTAAGCGTCTGCCTTCGGCTCAGGTCATGATCCCAGGGTCCTGGGATCGAGCCCCGCTTCGGGCTCCCTGCTCGGCGGGAAGCCTGCTTCTCCCTCTCCCGCTCCCCCTGCTTGTGTTCCCTCTCTCGCTGTTTCGCTGTCTCTCTCTCTCTCTCTGTCAAAATAAATAATAAAATCTTTAAAAAAGAAAAAAAAAAAGGATGCAATGCTTACCGAATCAATCTGGTCTAAAGAAATCTTCCCAGCATTCTTCTGTGTGCTGTAATCTTGACCAGTGTAAGAATGACTAAAATAAAAAGAAGAAAATATTAAAATAGGATTTGTATAATATATTTTAATCACTTCAAAGGAAATATATTCTGATACAGATTAAAATCACAGTAAGACATTTTACATATAAATCTTAGCAGAAACACAGCCAAGTGTTTTAGAGGTATTTAATAGAATATATTTAAATAACTTACCCCAAAATAATACAAAAATATAGTGACTGTCTGGATCTCCTGATTCCCAGTGTAACATTCCATTTCTTAGAAGCATAATACAAACTGTTGTTAAAGTTCAAATCTCTACTACTGATCCCTTATTAACAGCATGGCAGCACAGCAAAAAATAAACTGGAGCTTAAATGAGGAACCATCACTTCCTAGCATAGGTCCTTCAGCAAGTTCTGCAGACTCTCTATATCCCAAGTTCCTTATCTGTCAAATGGAGACAATAATGCCTGTTTTGCAGTGTTGATAGGAAGTCTAAACTGAAATAATTTCTTTTTCTTTTTTAAGATTATTTGGGAGAGGGGGAGACAAACCATTAGAGACGATAGACTCTGAAAAACAAACTGAGGGTTCTAGAGGGGAGGTGGGGTGGGGGGATGGGTTAGCCTGGTGATGGGTATTAAAGAGGGCACATTCTGCATGGAGCACTGGGTGTTACGCACAAACAATGAATCATGGAACACTACATCAAAAACTAATGATGTAATGTATGGTGATTAACATAACAATAAAAAATTATTTTAAAAAAGATTATTTGGGAGAGAGCGAGCACATGTGCACACAGGGGAGGGGCAGAAGGAGAAAGTGAATCTCAAGCAGACTCTGCCCTGAGCACAGAGCCCGACTCAGGGCTGGATCTCATGACCCTGAGATCATGACCTGAGCAAAAATCAAGAGTCCGACACTTAACCAAGTGCGCCACCCAGCCACCCCTGAACTGATTTCTGTTCAAGGACCTGATATATGGTAATCACTGTTTATTTAAACAAGTAATATCTGAATAGCACTTTACAATGGTAAAGAGTCCTTATCTATATCCTCCAGTTACATCCTCATGAGAACCCTGAGAGAGTGTTTTTATTTTACATTTGACAAATGAGGAAATAGGGGCTCAGAGGAGTTAGAAACTTGTTAGATCAGAAAGCAAGTCAGCAGTGCAGTAGGAACTCAAACTTTTAATTCTCCCTTCCCTGTTGCTTCACTCTACCATGCCATCCTCTTCCCTGCAATACACTTCCCGCATTATTTACAAATTAGGAAATACAAGGTGGTATATACTATCTAAAGCCATCTACCATTGTAAATTATCAGTTCCTTGACACAATGGCCAACTCCATCAACCCTGATTCAGATGCAGACACTCAGGTATGACATAACAAACAACAGCTGCTAGACTACACGGAAAACCACAATCAAACCAAGGTTTATGCAGATCCACAACTAAAGGAAAATTCTGGAGTAAAGCATCATTACAATCATAAAGAATTCCAGACTCTCTGCTTAATACCTGCTCAGTACAGATTCTTGCTGAACAATACACACACTCAAAATGCTCTGTAGAAAGGCTACAGTTCTTGCAATCAGTCCATCTGCTGATTAAACAATGGGTATGAATTATGAGGCAAAACTAGAGTGTATCTTGGGATGCTGCAGCCACTGGTTAGGAGATTGTTCAAAATGTAGATTTTTCCCTCCCGAGAGTCCTCCCTCCATGGGCTAAGAATGGCCTGAGAATTACTCTGAGAGCATGATGAACAGAACGCCAAAGAGTAGTACAGAATGATCCTACGCCCCAAAACACATCTTCTTGCCTTTGCTTTTATTTTGCCCTTTACATACTTCTGACATATTTCTGACAATTAATGTATCACTGGATTCCATCCATTCTGTTTATCATAGTAGCAGCATGGCATTCAAAACTCATGCTAAATTAAGCCAACAGTTGTCATTTAGTGTAAGTATTTTGCATTTTAATACAGAATCTAACCAGAGAGTTGTTTCAGTGGAATCCCTAGAACAAAAACATCTTACAGTAGAGCAAAGAGGCAGCATGAAACAATGAAAATAGCAGTAGGCTAGAATCTGAAGAGCCGTTCTTGTTTTTGTTTTTGAATCACTGGTTTAGCAAACTGAGGCAAGTCATTTACCTGTCCTGATTTGCACTAGCCTCATTTGTAAACTGGAATTAATGATGCCAGCCCTGCCTGACTGATAGAAATGCTGGAGAAATGAAACGATACATTCAAAGTGCTAACGAAAATCGGTAAATCATATCCCCGACCACAGAGCAACTGCAGTCTTGGCCAGGAAGTACAAAAAAGACAGGACGGGAAACGAGGCAGCAGGATCCTGTGGAGGAGCCATCACTGCTGTGAAGGACTAGGCCACTCTGCTGACCCAGCTTCTCAGGCTACAGATTGATCACAATCATCTAAAGTATTGTTCAAAAATTTTAACAAATACAAATGTCCTCTATAAATAGTAACAGGATGTACAAACATGAGTGTAGTTATTGAGTACACAGAGCCAAATGATATACAAAGCACAGGAAAGGTTTTCTTGGTCCAGATTATTGCAGGACACTAAGTACACAGAGAAGACATTAAGAGGACACATACACTTGCCTGAATGGCACTATAAAATGCCTGTCCCTCGATACTTTGATGGGTTATGCAAAAGAGCTAAATTCCAAGGCGGGGGGAAGTTAAAAGAGAATGGTAGCAATGATTAATGCAAAGGCCTACTGTAGGATATAAATGACTACAGACAGAATATGAGGAAACTGTATATAGACAATCATACTTCTAAAAATATTATTAATAGAGAGATGGCCACCAGCCAACCCAGTAAGGGCAAGCATGAAACCCATGGGAGGAAAAATAATGCAAATGAAGATGTTAAGCATCAGAATTAGGACTGAGATTTCTCCTCTGCTCACTCATGACCAGAAGGGGCAACCTATGTCTCAGTTAGGGAGTTGGTACATCACAGCTATTTAATACATGTTTGAACTAGAAGTGGATAGATGAAACTGAGGTGGCAGGAATTCTCAGATACAATACAAAGACGGCAAATCACGAGAAGCATTGTATCCAACACCATGTAGGCAATAAAGAATTATGAAAAGATTTTAGGCAAGAATTTACGTAAGTATTTACACTTGAGAAAGCAAGCAGTGTGGAGAATCACTAAAAAGGGTAGGGACCAGGCAAGAGCAAGTCAGTCAGAAGAAAATTGCAATAGTACAGGCAAGAAAGGGTGACAGGCTGAAGTAAAGGAGTGGAAACAGGTGGAGAACGGAAGGCAAAGAAAGAAGAAAGAGAAACAAATAATGCCACCGTAACAAATAAAAATCCTTAAGAACAATTCACATTAGCTCATGAAACTGGATCTTTGGCTTTTACTTGAGGTGTCAAGGGACATTACTAAATGAGACTCCTAAGAGGTACCCAGGAAAGGTGAGGCACCTTTCTACCACATTCAATGCTCATGTCAGCTTTCTATCATCCTACTTCCAAATGAATGCAGCTGCTACACGAATGAACAAAAATACAAATAATGAACTGTCAAAATATATTATTTTCATGATTTAAAAATACAGATCAATTTTATGAACATTTTTTAATCAATGTATTGGGGAAACACAGGAACAGTAATTTTTAACAACAAAAACAATTTCCAATTGGTTTGAGGTGCGTGCACGCACACACATGCAAACCCAGCAGAAAATTTTCTATTTTAAAGAATCATGGCTTTATTGTGAGAAACACTCACTGTCACTTATGTACAATTTTCAACAAAAGGGATTAAGTAGGCGTGAAAGCTTTCCTGTTTCTAAGCTTTCATAAAAGAATAAATTAAGATGTACCACAAATACCATTTTTTTAATACAGCCAACCAAAACATTTTAACAGGCCACAAAATTCAAATTATGTCACTAATAACTATTTTGTGAAATATAAAGAAGAACTTCTGATCAGAGAATCTTGAAAAATCAAGATTTGACTTAATTCTTGGTGGTAAGGGAGTAGGAATTACAGTGATTTCCCTGCATCTTCCATGTATAATTTATCTTTTATTTTCTACAGTATCAAATGAAAGACACTAAGGGTGAAATGTTACAGTTTTCTCAAGTTACCAAAAAGCCAGTAGTGAAAACAATAAAGATGTGATTCAATGAGTATTCAATTACATTAGAACACTATCTGAACACATTCAGTTGTGTAAGGATATAGTGCATTTCTCCTGAAATGTAACAATTACTACACTATACTTGCAAAATAAACTTCACTACCCAGCAGAACCACGTGAACGGATAAAACCCAATGACAAAGTTTAGTTTTTATCAGACTCTCTATAACAGACTTCTTCTACATCCCAGTCGTTGTCCTCATCGAATTCTAATTACCAAAAACGAAACAAAAACTCAAAACAAAACAAAAAAAAAAAACCAAAACTTTTAAGAGTCCCTTTAGCCACTCAATCATTTATTAAGGATTTCTGTGACTGAGAAAGAGTCAAAAAGTAGTAAAGGATCCAGCGATGATCTAGTAAGTACAATGTGATAGTGCCACAACACGCTCAAAACAGACGTTCCTGAAGCCTGCAGAAAACAGGTCTCTTGTAAAAGAAGGGTAGGAAGAGAAATAAGCAGTGTGCAGCAGTAAAGCTTCTTGAGCAATGAAATGGCACTGACAGAGTTCTGTGCGTTGGAAACACAAACCTGAGCGACCAGGAGGGAAGGCTGAGATGAGAGGAAGACAATCGTGAGAATGAGAGACTGCAGAGTAAGTGGAAGAGCAGGAGATTATAGTCAGAAAATAATTTGAGGGGCACCTGGGTGGCTCAGTCGGTTAAGCATCTGCCTTGGGCTCAGGTCATGATCCCAGGGTCCTGGGATCGAGTCCCAATTCAGGCTCCTTGCTCAGCACGGAGCCTGCTTCTCCCTCTGCCTGCCTCTCCCCCTGCTTGTGCTGCTCGCTCTCGTGCTCTCTCTGACAAATAAATAAAATCTTTAAAAAAAATAATAATTTGAGTTTGGAGGCTTAGAAGTAGGACGTCATGACCACAGAAAAGGCAAAGGCCTAGTCGTTTTAGTATTTTTACCATTTGCATGCAGTTTAACATTTTATATGCATTAAACCATCCTTAAATTTTGACCAAGTTCATAGATGTATGTGATGTGAATTTATTAAGGTTCTTGGAGGGTTTTAAAAGCAAGCATGTGATAAGGAGGTGGCATTTTGGACTACAAAGAAAGTCTATTTTTCTCAGGATCTGGAGGATGAGCCCTATCAGATGGGCAAGCAGAAAGAGATAAGTAAAGCCAAGGAAATTTCTAAAACATAGTTTATAGATGAAGAAGTTGGGTCATGCGGTAGAAAAGACAAGCAGAGGCAAAGCAGGAAAAAAAACCTGAAATTGGGTAGGTAGGTCCTATAATGTAGGTCTCTGAACAATAACCATTACAATGAAAAGCAAACTTTAAATCTTATCTCTGTTTCTAATAACATAGTGCTAAATCACCGTTGTAAAGAAAATTCGAGGCTTTGTCAAGTTTAAGCCTTTAAAAACCTAAACACTCACAAATTAGTGTTTTTCTAAGAAAAGAGAATTTTACAATTGTGTATAACAAACCCCTTGCTTACACAAAAGTAATTCAGTGACTGTCCTTATTTCTTTGTTTGGTTTGAGGTGATGGTGTTACCTCATCTCTACAATAAGAGAACTAATGGTACACAAAATATACAAAAGCATCTTCTTATTGTATCATTTGTTCAATAAATTTACATGCAACTTTTAAGATTCTATTTATTTATTTATTTAAGGGGGGGGAGAGAGAGAGAGAGAGAGAGAGAGAGAGAGAGAGAGAGAGAGAGAGACAGGGAGAGGGACAAGCAGACTCCACGCTGAGCATAAGCTTGATGTGGGGCTCAATACCATGACCCTTAGATCATGACCTGAGCTCAAATCAAGAGTCAAATGCTTAACCAACTGAGCCACCCAGGCACCCTACCTGCAACTTAAATAAAACTCAGTCACATTTGAGGAACTTCCCCCCCATATTACCTTGTGCATTAAACAGTAAGAGGTAAGCACAGTCAGTTTTCCAATACAGATAAAAATCAGAGTAAATAGAAAATTATAAAGCTAACAGTTTCAAATAAATTAAAACCTGAAAAGTTGAAAAGTAAGCCTTTCAAAATATCCATAATACATATTTATGCAACCAAATTTAAAATGATCCTATTTTAAATCAAATTCAATGAATCCAATGGTGGGGGGTGTGGTGGAGGGATAACTGAGACAGGAAGGTATAATTAATCACATCAACATAGAACTGGAGTTTTCGCAAAACACTACTACACAACATCTAATTTACAGAATAAAAATACAGTGGACATACATATAGATAAATCTGAAACAGATACATCTGCATACATCTGATCTGTGAATCACAACTGAAAGGCAGAAACAACAGAAATTTAAGTCCTGTTCAATGCACCACAAATATTATTATGAGCACTTAAATACTCAACGGGCAACTGTTTTTGAGTGCTGAAACTGAGAGCTGAAAACAAAAAGAAATTACATGAAAGTGGATTTGTGAGTCTCACTACAAGATTAGCTGGTTAAGAAAGAAAAAAAAAAAGTCTTTTCATGCTGTGGTGCTGATCATTAGAAAAAGATGGATCATCACACCTTGGCTCCAAAGTGGTATTCACAAGCTCCACTACTGAAACATAAATGCCACAGGGCATAACTGACAAAATGAGAGGTCAAAAGTCAGCTTTTCCTGGGTGATCACTTCTCCAATCATTTTCTCCTTTTCTGACCAGGCATGAAAACTTGAGGGAGTAAACAAGGAGTCACAGAATAGTTACAACGCTTTAGGAATTAGCTCCAGCTCCTCTGCATTTGCATACATTTTCCAGGTCCAATTTGTCGAAGCCAAACATGCAGGCAGAACAGAATAATAAGGGAGGAAGCAGAGTAGAGTGATGAAGATCACAGGTTTCAGAATCCACTAGTCATGGGCTTGCATACACTCACTATCTGTGTGACGTGGTAAACACCTTTTATTCTCTTTGTTTCCTCACTGGTAAACAGAGATCATAAAAGGGATCACAAAAGTACCTTTTTAAAAGGGCTTTTGTGAGGATCAAATGAGATAGATATCAAAACATTTTTCACTCAAATTATTATTGTCACGATCATCCAGGCCTAAATTTATTAGATTTAAACATTTTGGTTACTGGTTTTTCTCTATTCTTAACATTCACCAGTTTCTTCTCTTGAATATTGGAAGAAAATACACTTCTCTCCTACCTTCTTTATACTATCATATAAAATATTCAATCTTGAAGTAGGAGAATTTATTTTATTTTTTAAAGATTTTATTTATTTGACAGAGAGAGACACAGCGAGAGAGGGAACACAAGCAGGGGGAGTGGGAGAGGGAGAAGCAGGCTTCTTGCAGAGCAGGGAACCGATGCGGGGCTTGATCCCAGGACCCTGGGACCATGACCTGAGCCAAAGGCAGACGCTTAATGACTGAGCCACCCAGGCGCCCAAAGTAGGAGAATTTAGATGCCCTTGAATAACCTCACGATCTGGAAAGATTTGTCTACATTTACACTCTTAGAAAGTTTTCAAAGTGTAAAAATTCAACCTTGAACAATGGAGATTTCAATGGAATCCAATCTTGTAGAGCTACACATTTGCCAAATGTGACTACTAAGCACTTGAAATGTAGCTTAGTCTGAATTAAGAGGTTCAATAAACATAAAGTATGCACGGGTTTCAAAGACTTAGTATGAAAAAATAATGTAAAACATTTCATTAAAAACTTTTCATATTAATTACATGTTGAAATGGTATTTTGGATATGAGTTAAGTAAGATATTATTAAAATTAATTTCACTTAGGTATTTTTAAAATTTGGGAGTGCCTAGGTGGTTCAGCCGCTTAAGCATCCAACTCTTGATTTCAGCTCAGGTCATGCTCTCATGGTCCTGAAATTGGGCCCTGTGTCAGGTTCCACACTGGGCCTGGAGCCTGCTTAAGATTCTCTCTCTCTCTCCCTCTCTCTCTCTGCCCTCCCCAATAAATACATAAATACATACATATATACATAAAATTACACATGAAGCTTACATTTGGTTCATGTGGCCCTCATGGTTTTACTGGATAGTACTGTGACACAGTGAGGAGGAGGGCATAACAACATGAGGCAATCAAATGATTCTCCTGGGGACTAGGCATACCTGTATAATACCCAACTGACTTACCGTGACTTCAAGTTAAGATTGGTCTCTGCTCATCATAAGCAGAATATAAACTGCAATTGGGTCCACTAATGGAAGCGCCTCAAGTCTATTGCAAACGTTTGTTCTCCCATTTCACTTAGGAATCAGGTTTTTAAACTTCAGCCACAGTTTGCCACCTATAATATTAGGAAGGCAATCTTGAATTCTGATTAGTCTGGAGGTAACCTGAAATGTTACCTTGGGGAAGAATAACAACACTAACAAAAAGCTGTGACACATTTCTATTTGGGAGCTTTGGGGGCTGCCTGCCCACTTCCACACCTAATTATAATTGTGCATTCTCCTCTCATTTGTAGAAGCCACGCATGATAGGTGGGACAGAACTATGGATGACGGCAGAACCCTGGGCCAGACTGGAGAGAACTCCTCTCCCGTCCTCAGGGAATGTCTCTCTGCCCTCCTTCCCCAACAACAGATGAAGACTCCGAGGGTCAGAAAAAAACAGCATATAAAACAGATTTCCTTTCTTTGTCAAGCAGTTCCCAGTACTCTTGAACCTAAAGAGGTTAACACTGTTTACTTCCTTCTGTCTGGCAGCCTATAGTTTATCCTATCTTAAAAACTGGTATAAAATAAAAAAGCAGTGAAGAATGTATCACAAGTAATCAAAACTGATCTCTGCATCAAGGAAACATATTTATTTGAACCATTAAGAAGTAAGCTAATGCATCTTTCAAAATGAACTATAATCTCCTACATCATTCTATAAAAGCATACCAAGTTCCAATACAACCTTTTCACATAAAGCCAGGTGTGATCATGGCACAAATGGAAAACAATCTCAGGGAAGAGGAAACAAAGGTTCTGTGTATCACCCATATATCCACTTTTGCAATCACAATTTTACCCACTTTGGACGTTGAAAAAAAATAGTCTGCCCACATAAGCTAGGCTATTCAGATATTTAGAAAACACAGTCCCTGTAGTTTGGATTTGCTAGGTGGGTAAGATATCAAGGAAGATGAAGTTACAATATATCATTTCCTGCTGTGAAGGCGATCAAAGGAAAATTCACTCAACAGCTGTCACCACTGAAATTGAAATGAGTTTCGTTTTACAAGCTAAATCCCTAGTAAATGGTATCCAACTTGTGTTAGCCCAGGTGATTTTCCCTGCAGTTATTCCAAATGAGAACACAATCAATAAAATTCTGTATAAATTGAACATAAATTATTTTTCCACAAGCATGAAGTTTACTCAATTGTACATTTAAAAAACTCCCCAAAAAAACTACCAGCAGACAATACACAGTGTAATGATCTATATTTCTCTACAACTGAGAGAATCTCTATGATTCCAAGAGACTCACATATCCAATAAAAATCAGGATCATACGGGTTCCTAAACTGGGTAAGAACTATACACAAAACAACTTCTACTTTAATTTAGGTTGGCTTCATCTTTCCGTATTTTCCTATTTATTCCAATTTCTAAGCTGCAATAATCCAATTAACTGCAAAACAGCTGAAAGCTGCATCTCATTTCTCTATCAAAAATATCTCTACCTTACAAAAGTCAAAAGTCATTATACCCTAAAGACTATACCCTTAAAATGAGTGCATTTCACTGTATATAAATTATACCTCAATAAAACTGATTTAAAAAGTAATACACATATAGCCTTATAAGATACAAACTATAGCCCTATACAGGTATTTTCAATATACACATTTTTTAAGCATGGGTGAGGGACAGAGGGAGAGGGGGAGAGAGAGAGAATCTCAAGCAGACTCCACACACTGAGCACGGAGCCTGATGTGGGGCTCGATCTCATAACCCTGAGATCATGACCTGAGCCAAAATCAAGAGTCAGAGGCTTAACCGACTGAGCCACCCAGGCACCCCTCAATATACACATCTAAAGCCCCCAACGATCTATTTTCATAAGTAAATTTTTTATATTCCTTTACATTCTTAGTGTATATTCTGGTAGTATAATGACCCCCTAAAGAGAAGCTCTTCTGATTTGGTGTTGACCTAGAATAGTCAAATGATTACAATAAAGAAAGGCTGCCTAAGAGAGTGGTAATGAAAAACTGAGGGATGGGAGGACCATGGAATAAAGTTCCAACGTCCAGCAGAATTAACACATTAAATAAATACATTAAATTAATACATTAAATGAGAAGATGGATATCTTCCCATTCCCTCACAAATAATTTGCACAGTGTAGAATGCTTCTGAGGTTGGCTGTCAAAAGTTTATGGCATTCTAAGGTTACCCCTCACATTTGTTTCCTAATAACAATTGAGAACCAGGGACACAAGGCATGGAGGGTTCTGGGAGGAACTGGAGAAAGATGAGATGAAGGGGACAGCTAATGAAGACTTAAACTAAAAGTCTCAGTCCAGAAGTCACATGCTTTCCCTATACACTTCCTTGGTTTTGAATAGCCATTTATACTAGTTCATAAAGTTTAAAGCTTTCATTTCATAGATAAAAATAGAAAGGTACATAATAGTTTTGGTTTCATTTTGTTTCATTTTTTAAATAGACATTTTCAAAATCTGAATTTATTGGGGAGAAAAAAGGGGTTCCTCTTCTGAGGTCACTTGAGGAACAGAAAGTACTCTCAGTCCTCCATGATTAGTTCCTGATTTCATGAGAGTCCCAAATCCCCAAAGGACAAAATCAGCCCTGAATTTCTGCAAAGGAAGAGTCTTTACCAGAATTCTTCCTTGGAAATGAGAGAAAAGCCACCAGCTTTTTTGGGCGCCTGGGTGGCTCAGATGGTTAAGCGTCTGCCTTCGGCTCAGGTCATGATCCCGGGGTCCTGGGATCGAGTCCCGCATCGGGCTCCCTGCTCCTTGGGAGCCTGCTTCTCCCTCTGCTTCTCTCTCTCTCTCTGTCTCTCATGAATAAATAAAATCTTTAAAAAAAAAAAAAAAGCCACCAGCTTTTTGTCTCAACTACTATCTCATTCAGTCTCAACATTTAGTAGTGTTAAAAATAAGACAACAGGCCCAAAATGGAGTCACTTACACTAAGCCCCACAACAGGAAACTAAGACTTAATTACAGTTTCAGCTCTCCCAGAAACGGAATCTTAAACCAGTCAGGAATCACCTAATTAGCACTAGTTAGGTAATCTGCCTGATAGATGCCTGCCATGCCCTAAAGGAAAGTGACCTTGCAATAATCAAGCCTCGTTTTATCTAGTATAGATATAGAGCTTCTCGAAGCTCGTTTCTGTCTGTTGGATTGGATGCTGCCCAATTCACGAATCACTGAAAAAAGCCAGTAAGTTCTTTAAAATTTATTCAGTTGAATTTTTTTTAACAGTAGCTTTAAAAAACTAAACGAGAGGTAAAATTTTAAAACCTGAAAGTATTTTCTCCCATTGATTCACTCATTCAAGTGTTTACTGTGATGGAAAGATAACAGTAAACAAAGTAGACAAATTTCTTGCTCTCACAGAGCTTATGCTGCAGACAAATAAACATTAAACAAACAAATAGAAATGATCATTTCAGCTAGTGACGTTTCTGTGAAGAAAAAAGACTAGGGTGATATCGTAAAGCACTGGGGGGAGGAGCTTTATACCAGGTGGTTAGGAGCAGACCTCTAGAAGATCTGAGAAGACATGCTCTTAGACTCATTTGATGGATGTCCTCAGAAGCCTCCTTTAGACTGTATGTATGCAGTATGTCACAGACCAAGGTAGCTCAATTAAAATGGAGCACTGGGTGTTATACACAAACAATGAATCACGGAACACTACATCAAAAACTAATGATGTAATGTACGGTGATTAACATCACATAATAAAATTTTTAAAAAAGTTTTTTATTCACTTTGTATTATCTTCTATGGAACTACTTTCTAAATGGTAGTTATAAAACAACTGAGAGGGCATTAAACCTCTAGTGAGTCTCAGCGGTCTGTTTTTCCTCACTCCAGTTTATCAAATTTTGTTTTGTAAATAAAACGGGATGGACCAGCACTGGTACAGAATACTTCCATCATTACAGAAAGTACAGCACTAAACAAATTACTTTTCAGCTGCTAATATATTACAGTTGCTACCACAATGCTTTCTCGGTCTTTTTAAGAAAGTTATTTCACATAGCATCATCATCATTTTGTACTTTGTTAGCACTTTATGCCTAACACAGTGTAAAATAATTTTATTACTTAACTGGAGGACAATCAATGTTTTAAAGAAACCCACTAAGTGAAGAATAGGAAACTTAATAAATGCAGATAATAAAACTACTTGAAAAGCATAAGTAATCAAAATTTTGCTTTCCAGGAAGATTACCAGCATTCACAATTCAGAAATCCCTAAGGAACTATGGAGTCAGATGGTTAACAGAAACCTAAAACCTCTAGTTATAGATAAGCTGCAAGAATACTCTGCAAGGCTTATTTCCATGACACTATGTACTCCCACAGAATCCGTTACTCTACTCTGCTAACAATCATTATGATTTATTGTAATTATTTTAGTTAAAATTCTTTAACTGTTTTCTGATCAACATTAAGCCCTATAAGAACAGAAGTAAATATGTATCCTTAGAACCTAGCACTATGTCTTGCACTGAGAAGTTCCCTTAAAATATGTCAGATACAGGCTTCTATTCAGTTTTTCTTCAGTGTTTAAAATAAGACTGAATTATAAAATCAAATTAAAGAAACACTCCAGATGTATACATAAAATGAAAAGTTATACTACTTTTTAAAGAACAAACTACGCTGTCAACTGTGATCTTTAAAATAAATCTGTGATTTTGGAATTTGGGGAAAAAAAAAAAACAAGCTCTCAGAACGCAAAAAGGTTTATGGCCATGTATTTACCAAATAGCTCTCACACCAAAGTATCTCCATGAGTCACAGCCACTATGCACAATCTCATTACAAAGTCTACTCTAAACAAAGGGGACATATTTGCTTGCCAGGCTACAAAGCCAGTCAGTCAAAGAGACAGGAAATATATCATTAAAAAGAAAATCAGTAACTAATTTGTGTTTCTGTAAATTTATTTTTATTTCATATATATTTATGTTTCTGTAAATCATCTGTTAACCCTTTTTTCCACTTTAAAACATGTTAAGCTAGCAAAGTGAATTAACCTATCTAAAAATCCCCAGGGAAATTTAGTCTTCTATATAATTTAAGAGCAGTGGTTTACTTGTAAAACCGATGAAAACTGACGCAAAAGCTGTCTTCAACCCCCCCCCACCTCCACAAAAGAACTCCCTCACTGTAACAGGCAGATCAATGCCTTCCAAAGACGTTCTCACTCTAATCCCTGGAACCTGTGAATATGTTAGATTACATGGCAAAAGAGACTATGCAGATGTAATTAAGGTTAAAGACCTTGAGATGGGGAGACTATCCTGGATATCTATGTGGGCCAATCTAGTCACATGAGGTTTGGCTTTTCTTAGGACGGAAGCAGAAAGATACAGCAGCAGCAGAAGTAAAGAGTTCGTTTGAAGCCTAAGAAGGACTTAATGTGTGGTTGCTGGCTCTGTGACAGAATCCACATGCAAAGACCAGAAAGAGACCTCCAGGGGCTCCTGGAAAGCCTAGGGAATGTGGGCAGCCTCTGGGGGCAAACACAGGACCCTGACTGACAACCAGCAAGGAAACAAGGACCTCAGTCCCACAGCTCTAAGGAACCCAATTTATCCAACACTATGAATAAGCCTGGAAGCAAATTCTTCCCCAGAATCTCCAGTAAGGATCATAGATAGCCCTGCTGACATCTTGATTTTATCTCGATGAGACCCATGTCAGATTTCTAACCTATAGATGATGTATGATAAAAAACGAGTGTTGTTTTAATCTACTAAATTTGTGGTAATTTGATATGCCTACAACAGAAGGTTCTAATCTAGATGCATTAATAAAATTTTAAAAGTCTTCAAATGTTTCTTGAATTCTGTCTTTTTCAAGTCAACTGGTTCCACTCTGCCACTTTCTCGCCTGGGCAACATGACACCCTTAGACTAATGAGTTCTCTTGTTTCTTCAAAACTATTCACGACTGCTCTTTGTTCTTATTTCCGTCTGCTAGAAAACATCTATGTTAAATTCCTTCATTATGAAGTCAATATGACATTTCTTCTCCCAATTTACTTCATCTGGCCATACGGAAACTGCTAACATTCTTTAGTTTTTCTTCACAGGTTTATTCAACCAAAAAACAAACACAGACATACCCATAAATACCCAACAAAATGGGAATGAATGGTTAAGTAAAAACAGACACATCTTCAACTGAGCATTATACAGCCACTTGAAATCAGAACCATGGAAATAAATTTGATACTTAGTTATGACACATTAAAGGAAAAAGAATTTTTTTTAAAGTTTAACCACTTTATTTATAATTACATAAAATTAGAGAGATTGCAACAAAAGCCTAGCAGTGGTTTTATTAGTAAGGCAGGGTTCATTTCTTCCATTCTGCCAAATTTTAGTGTGCCTAAAAGTTTTATCAAAAACCATTTAAATGGCATTAAATTTGTAACATGATCCACATACAGATTTCCGCCCCTCACAAATACGACTTCCCATCTCTATTTACTTTCCTTGGTTAAGCTGCAGCAATTCTTCCAGTACGGCTTTGGGTGGAGGCGTGTGTGTAGGGAGACGTGTGCCTATAAAATGGTCTTCTTGCCTTGTCAGAATATAAACTTTTTAACGGACCACATCTATTAGTTCCTTTGAATAGAATCAGAGTGTCCTTTTATAGTGCCCATAACACAACAGGTTGATTTTCACAAATGCTTTTTGTACATTTCTAAGAAGGCATGAACGTTTTCCATACAGAGTAGATTTCTAAGAAGGCATGAACATTCTCCACAGAGAGGTGTAAAAGAATAATTCAAAGACAATAAATAATGGAAAAGAAAATACTTTCTAATTTATTAGTATCTTACAAGGCACCCAGAACACCTTCACAATAATCACTGTACTATAAAAGCTTGTGTTGCCGCATGCAGGAAAGTAAATAAATAGTTCAAAGTAGCACTAGAGGCTGAACAGGTGATGAGAAAGAGCTGACAAACAACTAAAGCATGTGGACCACATTAAGGAGGCTTTCATTTCAGCCCTGAATTGGTAGAAGTCCCTATGCACTAAACGTTTTTCTAGCACATAAATGCCCACACAATTTTCTGATTTCAGAATGAGAACTAATTCAAAAAGAAACACAGAAAACTGCACCACTATGGATATTGGGAAAAGTCTCTTACAGAGATTGCATTTGATATAAAATCTGTGGCAGCAAGAACTTTAGAGAAGTACATAGAAATGGGTACATATTAACCAAATGTACTGCATTAGGAAACAAATTTACCAAAGGAGTCTGTAATAATACCAAATGAAGGAAGCTGCTTTCATTACTTTAAATGATTTTAAAATAAAGGTTAATAGAAACATCTGTTTACAAATTCAGGCTGCATTACCAGTTAATCCATGTGATGCAGTCCAAGTATTTTCTATAGGCAGTACTTTGCTTTGCTAGCTTATTTTATCCTTCTTTGATTTCTATTTCATTGTTGGGTTGAAACATGCTAACAAAATTAGGAGAATGCATAATAAATACATGTTTTTAAAATTATTCTTTCAGGATAAAACATTAAATAAGAGCAACTATTAAAGTGATCTATTATACTCTGGCCCCATTCATTTCACGTCTTGAGGAAGGAGGAAGATATATACACTGTGAGGAAAGGTGTTGTTTTTAAGGGAAAAAAAAAATTTTTGATCACACAACTAAAGTTATCACATGTGAGCTGCAAGTTTTCCTCTCTAGTCTCACCTGTTTATACTTACATATTTTTAAGTGACATAATAAAAATAATCTTAAACATATGCCCTTGATAGTCTAATACCATTTTATAAATATTATCCCATGGGTACTAAAATTAGGGTAGCAAAGATATTTATTTACAATAAACTTCTATATTTGCAGAAACATAGCCCAAGACCTTTATATCTGTCCAAATTTAAAAATCAGTACACTATACAGTTCACCCTAGAAAATGACGTGATAGAGGAGGATGACAGTAAAGACTCAACGAGATATGACCCATTAGATGACACATCTAATGACAGGTGCTTTGAGGAAAGTCGATATGATGATTTACACAAATTTGCTCTGACATTGGGAAATATAACTTTTTTTGTAAGTAAGCAAGTTTAGTTCTTCCAATAGAGGAGTTCTTGGTATCACTTTTGAAAAACTTGTAGTCTTATGAAATAACTCATTCATTTCTTTTGAGGGAAGAGAAATATAGACCCTGAAAAAGAAAACACCGGAAAAATCAGGTTTTCTTAACATGAACCTCTTGAGCCTCCATCACCAAACTTTAAAATAGGGATAATGAGGGGCGCATGGCTGGCTCAGTTGGTGGAGCATGTGACTCTTGATCTCAGGGTTGTGAACTCAAGCCCCATACTGGGCATAGGGCTTTCTTAAAAATAAAATCTTTAAAAAAAAAAATAGGGATAATAGTAATAAAGGACCATCCATCATGGGATGGTCTCACGGGATGGGATGGTCTGAGTACGAACTATAAAAACCCAGGTTGGAAAGTACATTGTAAACTCTAGTCAGTGTGATTTCTTGGTTCCATCTCCTCCTACACCGCTTCTAAAAGCCTGCCCCTTCAATTATTTCCTTTTAGTCCCATTGACCTCATTTTTCCCTTAACCTGAAGGAAAAAATACAACACTTTCTTCAACTATGAAACTCACACATATCAGCCTCTTTTTTTCCCCTGCTCTTGAGCCTGGCCTATACTCCCTGTATTTCCACAGCTTAATTCCTCATCTCTTAATTGCTCATCAGTACCATTACAATGTCATGGTTAAGCCACCAATGGCTCCCACATGCCTAATCCAACTGACACGATGTAGTTCTAACCTGACTTTCCTGTGGCATTTGATGGTGTTTACCATTCCTGTTTGAAATCTTTCCCTTAGCATCTTTGATCCCATTATCCTTTGTTGTGTTCCTGTTTCATTCAAAATTCCTCCCCGCTTTTTACTGGTTTCTCTTTTTATCTCCTACCTTCATCACTGCCCCTCACAAGTTATTTAAACACTGATGTTCTATGTATGAGTTTTATTCAGGGCCATGTCCCCTTGTCACTCTATACTCTCTCCCTACGTGGCCCTGATTTTAGCTACCACCTAAACAGCGATGATTAGCAAATGTCTCTCTCTGGTATAAACCTCACTCTTAAACTGTGGTCTGTATTCAGCTATTTACGAAACATTCCCCCAATATGTTCGACAAGCACCACAAGTTTAAAATGTCTGAAACTACTGAACCTGGAATCTCCGCAACCATATTCATTCCCTAATCCCTTAGTCTTCCTTTATACTCCTTCTTCATTAGTGACAACATCATCCCCCAAGTGAGAGTAAAGTTCAGTCCAATGTGAGTACCCACTGGGAACCACTATACTGTGCGAGGAGTATGGAATCCGAAACAACTAAGTCATGACCCCACTGTTGAAGGAAATAATTTCATGAGAAACACAGTTCAAATAATAAAATCATGTATTTTGTGTTTAATTCTATTAGAAAGGTTTATAAATTTTGTACCATGTTTAAGTGCCTCTCAAATGAAGTCAAAACTATAAATCCCTTGAGAAGAGAAACTGGGTCTTATTTTTTTATTCCAAGCACATAATTGGCACTCAGTTACTGATGAAGGGATGGACACTACAAATGATAAAAAAAAAAAAATAAGCTTGTATTTCCATAAGACATTGAAGCAAAGTGTTTCTCTGTGCTTAATTTAACTTTTAACTAGAGAACTAAGAAAATCTGGACACATCACTTCTACATCCCTCAGAATAATACATACTGTTAAGCAATATCCTAGCTTAGTGGGATGGCAAAGTGTTACACTAATTCTCTTCTGAGTGTCTAAGTCCTGTAAAAATGATTTGAGACTCTCTTTGTATTGCTACTTTAATTTTTACAGGTATTTGTATCACCTCCCAAATTAGTTTTATTGACAACTTTAATTAAAATACTGTTCATCATTCTTCTTTGATTATTAGAGGCACCAAACAAAATGAGACCTAGCAATGATCTCAGTCTCAACCACCTAATGTCTATCTCCTCTAGGTAACATCTAAACTATATGGGTCATGCAAACCAATGATGATTACTTTCTCATAACAAGATTATCATTAGAACCTTTCAAATCAAATAGCACTCTTTCCTATTTTGAACTAAGCAAAAGGAAGGTAAAAAGAAAAACATTACATTTAGACACCCGAAAAAGACAATTCAATATGCTTGAAACACAGATCACAAGGTTACTTCGTACAGAAAGTGTCAAACTATGCACATCAGCTGCCACCCTCCATACAGATGTCTCTGACATGGTAATAAAATGAGAAGCCATTTCATTTAATAAGAATAAAAAAGCAACATCAGCTGGTGCATATTACATGTAGCATCTAGACCTAGTTGCCTAGCAACCAGTCCTGAGCGAACTCCACAGAGAATAAAAGCCCTAAACGAATGTACAGTTTGTGCAAATTTCAAGGACTTGAAGAGATGTGTCAGTAGTTAATCTAAATTCTAGCTGACAATTACCATACTGAGGTGGAGGAAGGAGAACCCATCATTTTTCACAGAATCAAGCATTAACTAGAGGTGAAATTCAGCCATTTAGGTTTATATCTTCTGAATCAGGTTCTATACAAAAAAAATCGTGATAATATGACTTATAAATTACAAAAACATCATGCAGAAAAAAACAACAAAATATCACTGTTGTAACACCACTCATTCATTCAAAAAAAACCACATAATGAATAGCTATCATGTGCCAGATATTGTCCCAGCACTGGAAATACAAATATGAAAGTCACTTTACAAGCTCGTAAGCAGCCCATACTATAATGGAGTCATCAGAAAATAAACAAAGGATGACCATATTATGTGTTCTGTAATACACAAGTAGCCATGGGGGTATTGTGGAAACACATATAAAAACATCAGATTCAGACTCAGGGGAAGTGGGCCCACTGCAAACTAAACAGTCAGGGAAAACTTACCAGATGAGGTAACATGGGCTAAGTCGAAAAGGATAAGCAAAGTCAGGTAAGTTACAGAAATGGAGGAAGGGGAGAACATTCTAGGCAGAAGAAAAAATATTTTCAAGGGCACAGAGGTCAACAACAGCAAGTTGTATTAGAAGAACTTCAAGGCATTTTGTTGTACTAGAAGTTAGGGGACCAGTACTAAAAGAGTCCAAGAGACAGGGCAACACTTTCCAGAAAGACTTCATATGTCAGGCTAACAAGTTCAGACTTCATCTGGAATGAAACTGGAGAGACAGAGTATGATTTTAAACCAAGGAATAATATAATCACTCTGGCAATAATGTGAAATGTTTTAGAGAGTGCAAAGAAGGCACCAAGGAGAATACATAAGAAGTTACAACAATAAGAGAGATCCTCAGGAGACAAATATCAGCAGGAGAGGGGGGCTGGGGAAGTGACTTACACATAACTCAGTAACAGTGCTCTAGGAAACTTAAAAACCATATACGGTATTTATGCTACTCAATCCAATGAAATGCTAGTCTGGACCATCCTTAACAACAAAACAATGATTCACAGGTTAAAAAGTGTCTGTCTGGGAAGGAAAAGTTACTGTAGAGAAGGGTAAGAGAGGCAGAAAAGAGGACAGAGGGAAGGGAGGAGGAAAAATACGATCAGTTTTCCAATCCTGACAAATAAGCAACTGAGATTCCAAACAAATAAAAACTGAGGGGCGCCTGGGTGGCTCAGTCAGTTAACCGTCTGTCTGACTTCGGCTCAGGTCATGATCTCAGGTCCTGGGATCGAGCCCTGCATCAGGCTCCCCTGCTTCTCCCTCTCCCACTCCTCCTGCTTATGCTCTCTCCTTCTCTCTGTCACATAAACAAATAAAATCTTTAAAAAAAAAAAGTTGAGAAGAAATCTTATAAAGCTATACTTTGTGCTGTTTGATACAATGACAGGATCCTAGTCTCCTTTCATTCTCAATGAATTTTGTCTAACTGAGCTCTATGTAAAGGTAAATCCCAAAGACATTAACATATACATCTATGTATAACACAAATATGTCAAATATGACAAGAGTTTAATTCACCAATACGTACTATTTGGATTTACTAAAAGTATTTCATTTTTTCTTTTACTTCTTAAGCTTAATTTTGATTTGAACATTTTGCCTTTTGTCGGTTAGAAGAAGCCGAATGGAAATAGGAGTAAAACCTTGAAGGAGAAGTAGGCTGTGAAGAGACATAGAGATCAGGATGGAATAAATCAGGGTAATTCAGGGTTGCTGACTGGAGGGAGGGAGGGAGGGAGGGAGGGAGGGAGGAAGGAAGGAAGGAAGGAAGGAAGGAAGGAAGGGTGGGTGGGTGGTTTGAAGGAGGAACATACAAACAGGTGAGAGAGAAGTGAGCTAAACCACTAATCGATATATTGGCATTAAAATCAAGAACAAAACTCTCTCAAAATAGGTTAAAGAGAATTAGCAATTTTGGTAACCAGTGCAAGCAACAGGAAACTGGCCCTCAAACTTACTTTATAATTCACGACATGGCTTGTTTCTACCCAATGGAAGGGAAGCATGTGCTGTCAATATGGGAATTCAACAGACTCTACAGCCATTTAATAAAAATTTTGTCCCTCTATATTTAGGTCTCTTGGACATACTCAAAAAAATAAAAGAATAAAAAGAAACCATAAAGGGAAACACTACTGGTGTTTGCCTAGATAAAACCTGAAAATGTAGGTATGTTGGATAATGTAACATAATCAAAGACTTTCAGAAAAAAAAATGTAATAACAAATACAACTCAGAATTACTATCCTTTACATCTAAATTATGTAATATCAAATGAAATCAGGAGATACTATCAATAAATGAATATACAAATAGTTAATCCTACTCCAAAGTGAAAATAAATGTCTTAAAATCATTCTTAATAATAATCAATGAAATGTACTTGATCACAATGGTATCTCCATGACTAACTATTAAATTAGCAACGGTTTTAGCTGTCCTATATCTTGTTCAGGGTACAGTAATAATGTTGTGGGCAATCTTGTATAATCTAAAAATATAAATAGAATAAGGTTTTTGAAAAAGAAATACATATACTTAAATCTTTAAAATGGCTAATATGCTTTGACAAAGTAATTGCACTTCTGAAAACCTATGCTAAGAAAATGATCAAAAATACAGATAAAGATTAACATGTGGCATTTTTATACTCGTGAAATGGAAATGGTGTAAATGCCCCCAAAAGGAGATGAATACACTACAGTACAGCCATATGAGAAAATACCACATAGTCACTAAAACTGTTTTTCAAGAGATGCTAATAGCAGAAAAAAAAAGTCTTAACAATGTTTATTTTAAAATGAAAAAAAAACAGCAATTTTTATAAAAGTGTAATTTCAACACTAGATTTTAAAATAGCATTGAAGGAAGAAATACTACTTCTGAACAGTAATGATGGGTTTTTTTCCTTTCCCTCCCTTTCCTATACTTTCAAAGTTTTCTTTAAAAATGAGAATATATTATTCTTTTAATTAGAAAACAAATCCCACCTAAGTCATCTACCCCCCATAACAGGTGGGAGGTCCCAAAGGTATGCTCTGCATTTAAATAGATAGCTCATTCCTTTGAGATCTTTCTGTAGTCACCTCTGTTCATTTTAATATAAATTTACCAACTAGTTTTACACTTTCATTGAATTAAAAAAGCCTCCGACAGTATCCTAAAGTCAAGGGTAGCAACTATATTAAGAACTTCAACTTACATCACAGAATTAAAGCAAAGGAAAAAACTGTTAAGTTTTTAGTAACTGAAGGGGTTTTAATCACTTTAATATACTTTACCCACTTTAAGGCACTTACAGTCATAAGCATAACAAGGGTGTGCCTTCATATTACCTGAGGTGGTTAAGTAGAGGCTGAAGTCTCTCGTCGGACTGCACAGCAGGCAAGGACCTGGCTGTTAACTAAAAGCAGAGAATAGGGTTAGTAAGAACAGCAAACACCAAACACTGAATGTATCTGAACACTAAATGTAAAATGGGGACACGGGAGCAGAAAGAGAGGGAGTACTTAAAATATAAGTACATTTTTTTTTCTTTTTTCTAAATTAAAGAATTGTACAGAAAGCAGAGTAAAGCTAACCATATGGCCCTAAGTTTTGCAGGGTATGCCACTGAGTTTAGAAGTAAAGAAAAAGGAGGGAGTTCACGAGAAAACCTAGTCATAAAAGTACATTTAAAGTACATTTTAGTCATAAAAATATTATCTTTGTAAATAAAAATGGAAAAACTTCTAAATTTATAGCAACCGACCTTGTAGCACTGAATCCTGGGATGAAGAAACTGGGGAAAGAGACTTTCATTTATAGCTAAGTCACTGTGAAATTGGTTACATGCAGAATTGGTTACACACACACACACACACCCATGCATTCCCTTCATTTTGACATTACTATAAGAAACCAAAAATATCTTTTAAACCTAGAAAAGCAACTCAAAG
Source organism: Eumetopias jubatus (assembly GCF_037043125.1). Taxonomy (NCBI): domain Eukaryota; kingdom Metazoa; phylum Chordata; class Mammalia; order Carnivora; family Otariidae; genus Eumetopias; species Eumetopias jubatus. The sequence goes on from NW_028274812.1 coordinate 94,181,099, forward strand.
TATTTAATATTGACATATGACCCCAAACTGATCTAGACAAGACAATGTAAGATTCAAAGCCTTATTCTTAAATATTGTATACCTCAGGGTGACAGTATCATGGAAATGTGAGCCTTTGCTGTACTTTACTGCAATATTAATGATATCTCTATGTATCTCTTTTCTCTCTGTACTTCAGATAAAGCCCTCTTATGCTATAACAATTTAACCTCCCCAAATTAAAAACATTCATCCAAAGCAATCAGATAGCTTGAAATAACCTTAATAAAACACCAAAACAAAAATAAAAGATTTCTTCTGCATTCAATTATGGCAAAATAGTTCTTGAAATCTACCCATAAATTATTTGACAATTCGCCAAAGAGAACTTTCTTTAAGGCAAACAACAAACTGAAAAATATCCTTTGGTTTTATATAGTGTATCCTTTCTAATTATTTCATCCATTAATTAAAATGTTCTGGAAACAAAAAAGACATTTAATTCATAACACCTAATTTTCAGTATTATGCAAGTAAAATAAAACTATCACTTTTAGGGTGCCTGGGTGGCTCAGTTGGTTGGGCGACTGCCTTCGGCTCAGGTCATGATCCTGGAGTCCCGGGATCGAGTCCCACATCGGGCTCCCTGCTCGGTGGGGAGTCTGCTTCTCCCTCTGACCCTCTTCCCTCTCATGCTCTCTATCTCTCATTCTCTCTCTCTCAAATAAATAAATAAAATCTTAAAAAAAAAAAACTATCACTTTTAAAACCTCTAATATATACTATATTTGTAGGAAAAAATGTTGACCGAAATGCCATATATTAAGTCATTTTCATTAAATCTTATCTAATTAATAATAATGGAGAGGCATCCCCACTTCGGGGCAAAAGTTAACACAAGGCAACAGTTATCGGCTAATTTAAAATAAAATGAGACAATTAGTTTGCTGCAATTTTAGCACACAGCCAAAAGACTCTCAGTATCTCTAAGAAATGTTAAATCTAGTACTTCATGACATATAAAATGCTATCAAGGTTTTATAAACAAAACACTTTAATACTTTAATACACCCTATATCTGCTAATGTGCTCTAAAAAGAAAATTTATCTAGATATTTCAAAAGTCAATTTTTTGAAAACAGATGGAGCAAACGAACTGGGCTTTTTCGGTTACTTCTGTCAATCTATATAGCATGCTTTCTAATCAAACTGTCTTTTTCTAAATGAAAGCAAACAAAAACACCTCAGTAACAGTAATATATTTCTAAATGTCTGTTCATTCCATAGAAAAACTATTTCTCACTCAATTCTTTTTTTTTTTAAAGATTTATTTATTTGAGAGAGAGCGCGTGCAAGCGAGCAAGGGGGAGAGGGGCAGAGGGAAAGGGAGGGGGAAGCAGACTCCCTGCTGAGCATGGAGCCCGATGGGGGCTCCATCTCACAACCCTGAGATCATGACCTGAGCTGAAACCAAGAGTGGGTGCTCAACTGACTGAGCCACCCAGGTGCCCCAACTCAACCCCATCTTAATCTTGGCCTTCATTTCCTTTTTCTTCAACTATTAATACATCTCCACTCACTGCTGTTTCTGCCTCCACTCTTGTCTCTTCCCTAATTTATTCTCCACACCAAGGCCAGAGTGAAATTTTCAAAATGAAAGTTAACCATTCCCCTAATCAAAATTATTTAATAATTCCCTTAGGCTCTCAGGCTGAAGTTATTACACCTGTTCTTTCATTAGCCTTTCTCCTAAAATATCCTTTTGGGCCACATCACAGGAGCATAGGATGAGTGGGACTGATCACAGGCACACTGCAGAAATACTGCAAGCTCAGTTTCAGACCACCATAACTAAGCAAATACCACAGAACAAGTCAAACAAATTAGTTGGTTTCCCAGTGCACATAAAAGTTATGTTTACACTATATTGTAGCCTATTAGGTATGCAATGGCATTATGTCTGAAAAAGTGTACATACTTAATTTAAAAATACTTTACTGTTAAAAAATACTAACCATCCTCTGAGCTTTCAGCAAGTCATAATCTTTTTGGTAGAGGGTCTTGCCTCAGTGTTGATGGCGGCTGCCTGATCCAGGGTGCTTTTAGGTGGCTGTGGCAATTTCTTATAACAAAAGAAAAATATGCCACATCAATTAACTCTTCCTTTCAGAAACGATTTCTCTGTAGTATGCGATGCTGTTTGAAAAAAATGTACCCACAGTAGAAGTTCTTTCAAAACTGGAGTCAGTCCTCTCAAACCCTGCCACTCCTTCCTCAACTAAGTTTATGTCATGTTCTAAATCCTTTGTTGTCATTTCAACAATCTTCCCACCATCTTTACCAGGAGTACATTCCATCTCAGGAAATCGCTTTCTGTGCTCGTCCCTAAGAAGCAACTCCCCACTTGTTCAAGTTGTATCATGAGATCATAGCAACTCAGGCTCATCTTCAGGTTCCACTTCTAATTCTAGTTCTCTTGCTGTTTCCACCACATCTGCACTTCCTCCGTGAAGTCTTGAACCCCTTAAAGTCTTCCATGTGGGCTGGAATCGACTTCTCCCAAACCCTTATTAATGTTGATATTTTGACCTCTTCCCATGAATTACAAATGTTCCTAATGGCATCCAAAATGGTGAATCCTGTCCAGAGGGTTTTCAATTTACTTTCCCAGATCCATCAGAGGAATCACTACGTATGGCAGCTACAATCTTACAAAACATATTTCTTAAATAAGACTTGAAAGTTTGAAGTTACTCCTTGATCCATGGACTGTAGAAGAGACACCATACTAGCAGGCATGAAAATATTAATCTTGTACATCTCCACCAGAGCTCTTGGGTGAGTGTGAGCATTGTCAATGAGCAGTGATATTTTGAAAGGAATCTTTTTTTTCTGAGCAGGAGGTCTCAACAGTGGGCTTAAAATACTCAGTAAACCCTGCTATATACACATGTGCTATCATCCAGGCTTTGTTGTTCCATTTATAGTGCACAGGGAGAGTAGATGTAGCATAATCCTGAAGGGTCCTAGGATTTTCAAAATGATAAGAGACCATTGGCTTCAACTTAGAGCCACCAGCTGCATTAGCCCCTAACAAGAGAGTCAGCCTGTCCATGGAAGCTTTGAAGCCTGGCACTGACTTCTCCTCTCTAGCTATGAAAGTCCTACATGGCATCTTCTTCAAATATAAGGCTGCTTCATCCACCCTGAAAATCTGCTGTTTAGTGTAGCACCTTCAGGAATTCTCTCAGCTAGAGCTTGTGGGTAAACTGCCGCAGCTTCTACATCAGCACCTGCTGCTTCACCTTGTACTTTTACGTTACAATGGCAGCATCTTTCCTTCAACCTCATGAACCCTCCTCTGCTAGCTTCAAACTTTTCTTCTGCAGCTTCCTCACCTCTCTCAGCCTGCAGAGAACTGAGGAGTTAGAGCTTTGCTCTGGATTAGTTTTGGCTTAAGGGAATGTTATTGCTGATTTGATCTTCTATCTAGATCAAGAAAACTTTCTTCATACAGTGTTAAGGCTTTCTTATCATTCATGTGCTCACTGGAGTAGGACTTGTAATTTCCTTCAAGAACTTTTCCTTTGCCTTCACAACTTGGCCATTTGGCACAAGAGGCCTAGCTTTAGGCCCATCTCGGATTTTAATACGCGCCCCCTCACAAAGCTGCATCATTTCTTTAAAGTGAGAGACAAGTGAGTCTTCCTTTCATCTAAGCACTTAGATACCACTGTAGAATTATTAATTGGCCTCATTTTAATATTGTTGTGTCTTGGGGAACAGGGAGGTCCAAGAGGAGAGAGACACGAGGGAATGGCTGGTTGGTGAAACAGTGAGAACACAGAAAACATTTATCAATAAAGTCTAGGTCTTCTTTGGGCACAGTTTGTGGTGCCCCAAAACAATTACAATAGTAAAGTAAAATACCACGGATCACAGATCACCATAACAAATACAGTAATAGTGAAAACGTTTGAAATATTACAAGAATTACCAAAAGGTGACAGAGACACAGAGTGAGCTAATGTTACTGGGAAAATGGCACTGATAGACTGGCTTTGATGCAGGGTTCCCACAAACCATCAACTTGTTAAAAAACAAAAAACAAAAAACCCACAATATCTGCGAAGCATAATAAAACAAGATATGTCTGTGTCCAGCTTCTGCCAACTCCACAAGACATAAGAGAAGCATATCAGGTAGCAATTTGAGGTAGCTCCAATTTCTGGAACACATACGCTCAATGATTTGACACCCGCCTCACCCCTTCCCATTCCCTATAACTTATTTTCACACCTTAATCACTGACAAGAAAAATTCCTCAATCACTGGTCAATGCCTGAGTAAAATTATTTTGAGGAAGATTTTGAGTTTTCCAAAGGTTTTGCTTTCAACTTTTAAAACAATTAGAATTTTCAAAAAGAGCATGTATCTCTTCATGGTAAGCAGATGAGGTTATAAAGCTATTCCAAAGCTCTTTAAAGCCATCTGCTGACCTTTTGCTAACAGAAAATAAACCTCATTTTAGGGACTGCTGGCTCCATCATTTCTCTCTGGGCCCAAGTAGCTCCTACTACCCTCACCAGACCATGAGGGGCAATGCACCCCTACCATTGGCAGGACAGGTATTATTTATTTAAAGCTTTTCAAATTCATGCTTTGAGCAAAACTAAATCTAAATCAAAACTAAATTACAACTGTCAGCCTTACAAAAAAGCAATACACTATCATAACAAGATTTTCGGCATTAAAAAACTTTCCTCTATAACATGAAATGAATAATTGTCTAAATAGACTTTGGTTTGCACATGTTTTGTTTGTTGTTTTTAATAAAAAATACAGCAGTGTCCTTGACACATAAGAATGAAAGGGAAAGAAGATCTATCACAGTTTACATAGTGAAGACTAAATGGGTTGTTTGAGTTAGGGCTGTTTCATGGGAACCAGAATAAAAGCCGGCATAACATATAGTTTACTTCTTATTATTGCTGAGAGGTTGGGATGTCCTTTCATTATTAAGAATATATCTAGCAAAATGAATTAACTAATGCAAGGCCTGTGTGGTTTTTAGACAAGTCTAACAGATAACAGATTCTCAAATAAATCTCATTTTAATGATCAGTATCACTGAGTGTATCTTGCATTTTGCCCTATTTTTAACTACAAAAAAATAAGGTATTTTGCCATCTAACAAGTCTCCTTTTAATGCCAATAAATACCACATAGATTCAAAGGTACAAAAAACAAGAGAAAGTCTGGAGGTATGTGGTCCAACCTTGGTCCAACCTCGTCACTCCCTTCCTGCAGAAACCAGGTTCTTCAGACACAGCAGCTAGCTATTGCCCGCGTACAGAGCCTATGCCAGCACCTCAGATCAGGACCCACACAATATACTGCCATAGTACAATTCAAAACCAGTCAGAGGCCTTTGCCCAATCCCAGTGTGATTCTGTCTCCTCTAATTTCCCTCACTTTTCAAAACAGGACAATGCTCTTCAAGATGCACAAACCCATGGACTTTCAGTCTTGAAGATTCCCAGATTTTGCATTCAAGGTTCCTTCAAGTCGTTTGCAATTTGGCTCAAATATAATGGCCTCCCAGAGGCCTTCCCTAATCACCCTTGGTAAAGCAGTACCTCTCTGCAGGTATTGTTAGTCAGGCAACTCGTAAGAGTTATCACTATCTGAAATTAAATTACCTTTGTACTTTGCTTATTTGTGTGTCTTCCTCTCCCCAAAAGAATATAAGCTCTCAGGGCAGAAACCTTTTCTCTCTTGACGACCACCTTTCCCCCACTGCTTAAAACTGTATATGGTGTGGCATACCGTAGGCACTCAATAAATACCGCAGAGTAGATGAAAGGTTCACCTCGCTCAAACATTTCCAATGGAAGCATGGGTTTAGAAAAGTCTAGACAGTGACCCTTTTGGTCCTGCATTTCTAAATTTTTCATAAGTAAATATGACCCATCAACTAGAAGGGCCACCCATGTTTCTCTTTTCATTTCTAGTTGACTGGAGTATCTTAAGTCCTCCCTTTACAAGGAGAAGCAGTGTCCTACCACTCAAGGCAATTGAAACTACAGCTCCCTGGTTCAAAGGAAACAAGTAGCCCAAAAACACAAGTCCAAAACTCAAATTATGGATATACTATCACAGGCATTACCAAAAGACTAATCATGACACAGTTCCTTCTTTCTAATCTATGTCTTTCTGCATGGTTTTTTGTTTTGTTTTGGTCATTAACTAATAGCTACAAAAAAAGCAAAAATGTCAACTAAAATCTATTTTTCCAACATTAGTGAAAGTTTAAAACACACATCAAAGTTCAAAGTCTTCTACAGTGAACGTCCATAAAAAAAAAAAAAAACTTAAACTGGCAAGACTGCAACTGCTTCAAAAATTTACAGAAAATGAGCAAGTAATAGGGTACATATGATTCTATTCAAATAAGGCTCACTTAGATGTAAAGAAAAATATCCTTTGGCATTTATTTAATACTACTAAAATGAAAGTGCTGTGTTACACAATTTTCAAGATACTACTGTTAACTGTAGGTAAGTTACTTTGAAAGGGGGTCTCAAAACACTCCCAGCTCAAAAGCACGTGAGGTTGCAAGAAAATTTAAATTCAAATAGCAATCCGAAGATTATCAACTCAAGTATGGAAAACCTAGATATAAAGCATACTTGGTTCTCATATCTTTTCAAGAGTAAGGCAAACACAGAAAATGTTTTCTTCTTAGATTTCCACTCAGATCAGCCTGGAAAGAGTAATTTTTAGAATTATGATCCTGGAGGTAAGTAAATAAAGGTAACCCATTATTCTGTATACATTTGTGTTTGAAACAGTTCAAGAGAGGAAAGGAAGGAAGGCTGACTGATTTTCTAGCACTGTGAGGAATGGCTTAGAGGTGGGTGATCCAGGGATCTAAGATGAAGAATCAAATCATGGTAGAAACAGTGGCAACAGGAAGGAAGACATGAATGGGAGAAACATGAAGGAGGTATATTCTACATAATTTTATGCCTAAAACAGGAGAAATTATAGAAGATATCCTGGTAGGTGGATTGTTCTATTAATTGCAACAGAGTGGCCACAGGAAGCGGAGGAAAGAAGAAAGGAAATCGTGTGTTTTGGCATGCTGAATTCGAGGTGCTTCTGAATACCCAAGAGGCAACTGAACATGTGGATCTAGAGCCCTGGAGAGGATATGGTGCTAAAGATATAAATTTAGGTGTTGTCAGCAAGTAAGTCACAGGTAAAGCCATGGACCTGGCAAAAAAGGCCAGGGATTATGCATAAAGCAGGGATGCCCAACTGTCAATTCACTAGTAGGTTATCAAGAGTACAGTGTTGAGGGTTCATTCCAAGCTGCATCCGGGAAGAGAAGAGGACTGAATGCCAACATCTGCTCTGGATACAGAATGGGAGATTAGAGGTATCTGCCTGGTATGTGCCATCCCTAGTGGAAGTAATAAGGAAAATAAGGAATTTTGCCAATAGACTTAAAAGTTTCTAACACTGATTCTAAGCAATTACAGATTCATGAGAGAGGGAAGGTAAGGGGAGAGAGAGAGACAATACAACCAACAGATCCTTTAACTCTTTCATTAAACACCTGGAATAAATGAATTACGATTTATAAAAGAAAACGTTCCCTAAGGAAAGCACTCTGTCTCCCAGTTGTGAAGCTATTGCTCTTAACACCCTAAAGGAGACTGCTGGCAGCCCACTGCTACTCTGAAGCAGAATTTGTAAAGGGGCCCACAGAAAGGGGGAAAAAAATCATGATCTCCTTCTCCGAATGGCGGGCATGAAGGGAGGGAACAAGAACACACAAGCAGGTGAACTACGTAAGTAAATACGGTGAATGGTTCTTAAAGAGTCAACAGACATTTCGAAAACAAAGGTGACTCAATCAGTTGAAAATGAGGAACAAGAGAGTGGCTTCGTTTTAAAATAATAAATCCCTTCTTTCTGAACTACTCACCCAACACTGGCTAAATTAAAACACATAAAAATGACAAGAAAACAATGCTCACTTGGAAAATATTGCTCAATTTTGTTCTCTGGCGTTTTTACCCTCTACAACTCATTTCAGCTTCCTTACAAAACTCAAGAGGAATGACAATATGCACTAATATCAAAGTTGTACCTTAAAAGAATTCCAAGATGGGTAATCAGCACAAGTTAGACCTTTCCTTTCGTTTAATCTTGTTCTACTCAAAGAGGCAGAAGAGTACTCTCTTCCAGTGATATTAGGGCAGTGACATTTATGTACATGTACAAATGGCAAAAAGATCAAATTCAGGTGTTCTTTATTTTTTAGAGCAGTTTTAGGTTCACAGCGAAATTGAGAGGAAGGTACAGAGATCTCCCATATACTCACATGTATAGCCTCCCCCATGAAAGTGGCACAGTTACTACAACTGACGAATCCACAGACACATCATTATCGCCCAAAGTCCATAGTTTACATTACGGTTCACTCTTGGTGCTGCACATTCTATGGGTTTGGACAAATGTATAATACATGTATCTACCGGGCGCCTGGGTGGCTCAGCTGGTTAAGCGACTGCCTTCGGCTCAGGTCATGATCCTGGAGTCCCGGGATCGAGTCCCACATCGGACTCCCTGCTCAGCAGGGAGTCTGCTTCTCCCTCTGACCCTCTTCCCTCTCATGCTATCTCTCATTCTCTCTCTCTCTCAAATAAATAAATAAAATCTTTTAAAAAAAATACATGTATCTACCACTGTAGTATCATACAGAACAGTTTCCCTGCCCCCAAAATCCTCCGTGCTCCACCCATTCATCCCTTCCTTCCCCCATCCCCAATTCCTAGCAAGCATTGATCTAGATACTGTACTCTCTCCACAGTTTTGCCTTTGCTGGAACATTACAGGGGCCAAAGGCAGGCCTCTCCCAGATGGGTCACTTGGACATGAACATTATTTTGAGTTAACAACAATCAAAACCCAGCAGATTCAGGAAAGGCTCTTTACTTCCCCTTCAACCACCTGCTTGTACTAGAAAGAGAGCTATTAACAGAGATTCCTCTTTATGCAAGAAACTAACAGGGCAACCTTTGTTTTTCAAGCATCTCCTCACCTTCCTGTTAATGGTTTTCTCCCCTTTGTATCCTCAAACCATAACCATCTCCTTAGCTCTTATAAGCAGTATGTCGCCGCACTATCGTTGGAATTTCCATGTCTGTGTGGATTACCCATACATATGCTATTAACTTGGATGTTCTCCTGTTAATCTATCTCATGTCAGAAGCACCCAAAGGGAAAAGAAAATTCTTCCTCCCCAACAATATCACATAGTTGGAATCATGCAGTATGTAGCCTCTTCAGATTGGCTTCTTTCACTCAGCAATACGTATTTAAGGTTCCTCCAAGTCTTTTCCGGGTTCGACAGATCATTCTCTTTAGCATTCCATCATCTGGATGTACCCCAGTTTACTTTTCCATTCACCACCCGAAGGACATCTGGGTTGCTTCCAACTTTTGGCAATTAAGAATAAAGCTGCTATAAACATCCATGTGCAGGTTTCTGTGTGGACACACGTTTCAAATCGGTGTCTTTTTAAGTTAAGAACAAGTGGGAATGCTTTTCAAAATGTCTTTACAATCTCATTTCATAAAAGATTTGAGATGGCTCCTACTGCACCTTACCTCACACAAGAGTGCCAACTCAAACTCTAGAACACTAACACTTTTCTACTAAGTTGAAGACACATATATTATGCTTATGCATATGTTCTAAGAGACACAAAATTTATACATTGAGAAAATAATTTTTGAAATCAAAAGGCAACAATTTCTTTCAAGAGAGACCTCGCAGTAACAAAAAGATAGAGCTCTAGAGAGAACAGGTTGTTCATCAGAACTATCACTTTTATTACTGGGACCAAGGCAGATGTCAAGTAAAATTAACTTTTACAAGCAGCTGCTCTTTTAACTTCATTGATTTTAACAATGGAAAATCCTGTGTCTTTCTGAACTTCATGTTCTTATAATAGCAAGGGATCCCAATTACAAATCCCAAACTGTGAGAATCCACATTATATTCCCCCTTGCTCCTGGAACCAAATTTGTTTCCCAGTTTCATGTTCCCCCTTGGCTGCCTGAGATGCTGTTCACCACTAGTCCTAACACTCTAGTACTTACATGCCCACAGCACTTTCTGGTTGTCACTGGGTGCGTACACACATTATCTCACTTGATCTTCCCAACAGAGTTGGTTTCATCAGTACAATGCTTCAGTACATGAAAATTTCTCTATCAGCTAGCCTCAAACATGATTTTCAATATGTAGGCTCTAAAAACCAACCAACAACCTTGTCAAGCAAAACGCATAGATTTCATTTGAGCTCTAAACATGCCCAAGTATTTTAATTTCCAAAGAATATTAAACAGTGCAGAGTTAACAAGATATTTCCAGTTCAGGGGTCTGGATGATATGAAGAAC